>NC_142938.1:43853908-43878908 GCF_046866305.1 Octopus bimaculoides
AGACAGAAACTTACATATTTGTATTGTCTTTTGAAACATGCATATGTATTGAATCCAATCTTGTATTAAATCTAATTTTGATTCAACATATTTTTCTCTTTCATTTTTTAATACTTGTTTATGGTATATCTATATGATATTTTTCAACTATATACATATATATATATATATATATATATATATATATATATATAGTATATATATCATATATATTATACATACATACCTATATATATAGTATATATATTACACATATATATATATATATATATATATATATATATATATATATATATATCATACATATACACACATATGTGTGTCTGTATGTAAGTATATATATTACACATATACATACTATATTATACAAATGTGTGTGTATGTATGTATATATATATATATATATATATATATTATACATATATATATATTATACATATATATATATATTATATATGTGTGTGTGTGTGTTTGAAGAAAGAGAGAGTGAACTGCTAACCCACACACACAACAAAATACAGTCTGTCAGCAGAACAATAAAAATATGCCAGACTGCCATGGAAATGATTATTGTTTCAATGATAGCACTTTAGTGGAAACCTGTTCCTTCCATCCAGTGAGTGTTTTAATAAATAAAAAAGTGACACACACACAATGTACATATACAATACACATACAAATATGTTTTTGGATTTTTCTGCACTAACATGGCTTAATTCAATGATGTGATCTGCATGTTATATCTGGATACCCTTTCTTAAGTATTAACCCCTCAAATTATGAAGTGGAAGTGAGTACTGAGGTTTAAAGGGTAGTGCTCACACTGCTTCTATGATAAGCATAGCATTTTACTAGTAAGACACTATGCTAGATCCAGGGATTTGAACTTACAAGTTTCAACTTTACTTAATGATGAAACTATCTTAAAAGATAAATAAATGAGATCAACATTTTCAATCACAAAAATGAAAGATAAAAATTTTCTATATTAAATTTCAGATGTAATTAGACAGTAAATAACTGGACAAGAGACTTTATACTAAACAAATCCTGCTTAGGAGAGAAATTTAGTTACTATAGATTAAGGCGGGTAGAACCTTATTTTTTATCTATTCAGATTTGTGAAATGAATAATAGCAATGAGGATTCCTTCCAGGAAGATCTGGAGCCTGATACAACTCAACACTGGTGAACAAGAGGGCTCCAAAAAATAAATATGCAAATAAGCATGAACCCACTCATGTGCATGCACACACACACACACACACGTTCCACAAGCACAGAAACGCTTTATTTTCATATTTAAACAAGTAGATTTCCAGAAATATGAATGGTAAGAAAATAATTAAGCCATAACTTCAATTAAGGACCACAATTAAATTAGACTAGGATTCAAATTTATTATTGTAATTATAGAACACATAGTATTCAAACAGTGACTATTGAGCTCTGAAAAAAAAAAAAGAGGTTTATAGATTGCAAATAATAACAATGAAATAATATATCCACAATAGAACATAATATGAATTAGAACTCAAAACTGTTGCTCTAGGTCAGAACGTTAAATTCCAGATCAACAGGTAATGTTTTAGACCAGCTTGCCAGGAATAAATACACTGAGGGCATGTTCATTTTCTATATCTTTTTCTCCTCTTCAAAGAGAATTGTTTAGCTTAAGATAAATAAAAGAATAGAAAGAAAATATTTTCACCATGGAAAGATACGTACCATTTTCTGAAGATTTAGCACGATTTACCATTGATGCCATTTCGTTATTCAAAGTTTCAATCTCACTATGAAGAAGACGGATTTCCAGCTGAGATGCATTCACTTGGTCATGTGGATTGTTTGACAAAGATTCCATGTTTATCACAGCCTTTTCTGGTGATGTATCAACCATATCTAAACTGTTTGCATTCGCATCAACATTGACAAATGACCGTGTCATTGGTGAGTCTGTCACACTCTCCAAGTCTGGAACATCTGAGATATACAAGACGAAGTCATCTTGCCAATTAACCTCGCTCATTACAATGGAGAAGTTCTATAAATGTTTATAATAAGCACTGAACTAGTACAAGCTACATATGATAAACAGGACAAAACAGATTGTCAGTGATTTTTAACGTACTTTCTTACATTTTGGACATATTTTGAGGTAGATTGTAATCAGCTGATTACAGTAGCACAGTTGAGATAGCATGAAAAACAGGTCACTGACAACAAAGAGAGTAAATTTAAAATGTTCACTTGTATACACAAATATTCCGATGAAAATATATTAAGTGCTCAGTTCTACTGAATAGCTTCAGAGCTAAAGTCAGCCACATATATTCAGAAAGAGGACACATAACAGAAAAACAAAGACAAAAATATATATATACACACAACAAACAATCAATGGTTTTACAACATTGCAAAAGGTCAACCATCAGAATGGCGATGTTATTGTATCTAACTTGATGCGTCATTCACCTGAGGACCAAACTATACCTTGCCATCCTTCCTAGATGAAATTAAGCACCAGTTTTATACCAAACAGTATTCAATAAACTATATATTCCCTCTATTACAAAAATGAATCATGTGCCTAGTTAAAATAAACTGTTATTTATCTTATTGTTTATTTTGATAAGATAAAGCTAGTTGAACAATATCCTTGTCTAAAAAAAAAATATGCACTCAAGTGCAATGCTAATTAAATACTGGGCAATAAAACACTACTACAGTCACCAAATTCCCATAATAATTTTTCAATATCTATATAATTTTCATCATCATCATCATCATTATTATTATCATCACCATCACTATCATCATCATCATTCTAACATCCATTTTTCCATGTAGGTATAGGTCGGATGAAATTATTTGAAACAGTTTTCTCATGGCTCGATGATCTTCCTGTCACCAACCATCACTTGTTTCTAGGTAAGGCACTATATTCCCTAGTCCTTCAAACAATGAGCAGCTCAATAATCAGACATGGTAGATTATAGACAAAACCATTGTCACTAACCCTAACCTGTTTACCAGTAGAGCTTTTATTGTTCTACTTGTTTTCAAAAGTGCAGAGTTAGAGGATGAATTACTGACAGGAAATGTCAACATATCATTGTGTTCAATGCCTTCAGACAAGGATGTGGGATGTAAACATTCCGTGCACACATGCATGTATATATACATATATATATATATTTCCAAGGTTTCAAATTTGTATATTTAAAAGGAAACAATGAGAACGAACCTTAAGGAATCTAATCAATGATCCTTTGGGGTGAAGTCTTATGCTATATTGGTAACGATTACAAAATTTACTGGAAAATTATATATATATATATATATATATATACATGATGGGCTTCTTTCTTTTTCCACCTACCAAATCCACTCACAAGGCTTTGGTCAGCCCTCTGGAAGACATTCACCAGACTTCAGTTAGGTAAATAAAAGACACTTGCCCAAGGTGACACCCAGTGGGACTGAACCCAGAATCAAACTTCTTACCACACAGCCATGCCCACACCTATAAACATATATATATATTCTTTTATTTGTTTCAGTCCTTTGACTGCAGCCATGCTGGAGCACCGTCTTTAGTTGAACAAATTGACCCCAGGACTTATTCTTTTGTAAGCCTAGTACTTATTCAATCAGTCACTTTTGCTGAACTGCTAAGTTACGGGGACATAAACACACCAACATCAGTTGTCAAGCGATGGTGGAGGGACAAACACAGAAACACAAACATATACATATACATATATCATCATCATCATCGTTTAACGTCTGCTTTCCATGCTAGCATGGGTTGGACGACTTGACTGAGGACTGGTGAAACCGGATGGCAACATCAGGCTCCAATCTAAATTTGGCAGAGTTTCTACAGCTGGATGCCCTTCCTAACGCCAACCACTCATATATGTGTGTGTGTGTGTACAACGGGGTTCTTTCAGTTTCCGTCTATCAAATCCAGTCACAAGGCTTTGGTTGGCCTGAGGCTGTTAGTAGAAGACACTTGCCCAAGGTGCCACACAGTGGGACTGAACCCGGAACCATGTGGTTGGTAAGCAAGCTACTTACCACACAGCCACTCCTGCACCTATTGGTCTTGATCAAAGTTCTTCTTATCAGAGAAAAACCAAAGCATTCCAGCTCTTGATGTTTCAATTTGTAGAGCAAGCACTTTCCATTGCTCAAACGATATATATAATATATATAATATATATATATATATATATATATATTCTGTTGTGTCTGGGGAGAGTCATTTTCTTTTTGTGCCTTATAATGTAACACAGTCACCGGTAAAGTTTCCACTTATTCTTTATTTTTATTTTCCTAGAATTTTCGTTGCGTCTTGCAACCTTTTCAATAGACTTGACTCTGTCCGTTATTTACACTGCGCTCCTTTTTGTTTGTTTGTGTGCATGTGTGTGGGTCAGTGTGTGTGTGTGTGCCTATGCATGCATGCATGTATATATGTATGTATGTGTGTGCATCTGTATGTATGTATTCTGCATATTCATGTGCTTGCATGTCCGTGTTTGTGTATTATTTATGGTATGTGTGTGTGTGAGCATGTGTTTGTATATGTATGCACCTCTGTCTCCTTGTGTGTGCATGTCTGTGTGTGTGTGTGTTTTGGAACTATGTAGCATGTTTGTATGTATGGATGTGCACACACACAAGAACACATATGCAGATATGTGTCCACACATAGGGAGATGCACATCCATACATACAAACATGCTACATAGTTGCAAAACACACACACACAGACATGCACACACAAGGAGACAGAGGTGCATACATATACAAACACATGCTCACACACACACGTACCATAAATAATACACAAACACGGACATGCAAGCACATGAATATGCAGAATACATACATACAGATGCACACACATACATACATATATACATATGCATACACACACATGCATACATATGTACATACATACATACATGCATAGGCACACACACACACTGACCCACACACATGCACACAAACAAACAAAAAGGAGGGCAGTGTAAATAACGGACAGAGTCAAGACTATTGAAAAGGTTGCAAGATGCAATGAAAATTTTAGGAAAATAAAAATAAAGAATAAGTGGAAACTTTACCGGTGAGTGTGTTACATTATAAGGCACAAAAAGAAAATGACTCTCCCCAGACACAACAGAATATGCTTCAACACACGAACTCACATAAAGAATCTTGCAAACCAAATCCCAAAACGAAATATATATATATATATATATATATATATATATATATATATATATATATATATATACAGGGTGCATCGGTATTTGAAGGACATCACTTTGAATACCTCATTCTTTCTTTAATTTCTTTTTCAGATTAATGATGAATGACATGAAATTAACAAAGCAAATGAAAAGGCAAGCTGCAATCATTGCCATAAAAGGTCAGCATAAAGATACGGTAAATGCTTGCTTCTTGAAAGTTGCCCAATCCTTCATTGCCAAAGTTAGAGAAGACCTGGAAACTGCTGATGGGGATCCAACATTAGCAGCTAAACACACAACACATGTAAAGGGTTCTAATATAATAAGAACCCAGGAATTTGTGCAAAAAGTACAGGAAACAATTCAACACAACCCTGGAAAGTCAATCAGAGCTCTTGCAAAGGATTTCAAGGTTTCAGAATGCACCATCAAAAGAGTTGTGCATGAAGATATCCATTACAAGTCATATGTGATGCAAAGAGGTCAGTTCATATCAGGTACAATGAAAGATAGTCTTTTGATCAGTGGAAAGTGCTTGCTCTACAAATTGAAACATCAAGAACTGGAATGCTTTGTTTTTTCTCTGATGAGAAGAACTTTGATCAAGACCAAAAGGTAAACCCAAGGAATGACAGATGGTTATGCAGAGATCCAAGTGAGGTTCCAGTTGTAATGCAAACCAAGTTTCCAGCAACTGTGAAGGTCCTGAGAGTTGTTAGCAGTGAGGGTCATGTCATGCCTCCCCACTTTTATTCACAAGGCTTTTTCTAATGCAATTCCCCTCTTTGTCCTGCCATTAAAACAACCAGTTGCTCACACAGCAACTAGGGGACTACAGGATGACAGTCAGCCAAAACTTTTGCTATGCTGTCTCTTCTTTCACTCCTTTGTGGGGTTAATTATCTTCATCTTTAGTTACAGTTTCTCATTCAAACTACATAATACGCAGAATTGTCACATTAATACAGTAGGGTGTTTTGAGGGAGATTTGGCTGCTATTTCTACCAGGTCTACCTACCATGTAGAGGTCTGAACTTAATTTTCATTCACAGATTTGCATTTCAAAAATTTAACATAAATTTTTCCATAAATCAACTATCGTAAAAATTTTCTACCAGGACCTCACATTTTCTATGTATGTGTGTGTACCTTAAAAGACGTGATTAGACAGAGGTCCAACAGAATAGTTCTCAGAAACAGACTATGTACAAATTCTTTCTTTACAACTCCTGAAGCTGTTTTCTGCAAAGATATTTTGGAAAGACCCCCCCCCCCCCAATTTGTTTATCTTTTAAATTTTTTGCCAAAAATCCCTGCTTTTGGATACAGAGGTTCGGGAAAATTGTCAAAAATTGGCATTGTGAAATTTTTCACTCCTTTCCTCTCCCAACTTCTTCAATTTTGACTTTTTTCCATCAACACTAATCCTAAAACTGTAACCGTAAGTACAGAAATGTTTTGAAATTTTTGTCTGAATCATAATGTCCGTATTTTTCTGCATATTTAGAAAAAAAAAAACTTCTTAAAAAACAATTTTATAAAGATTTTTGGAAATTTTTTTCAGAATCATAATCTCCATATTTTTCAGCATATTTTGAAAAAAAAATTCTGAAAAAAGTTCAAAATGAAGGAAATAGGGGTCAGGGTAATTTAGAAATGTCGATTTTTGCCAATTTTTTTGAAGATTCGTATTCTCCATAGCCACTGGGGGGGGGGGGGGGGGTTCTGTCGAAAAAAAATTTTAAAGGGTGGTTTGGAGGGGTGACGGGCGAAGCTGTTTTCTGACGGGGGGAGGGTTTATACAGCTGAAGGCTCTAATCAAAACAGGGGACCCGAAATGCGAAATGATAAGGTTGAGAAAGGCTGTTATAGATTATGCCTAACTGAAAACGATCACAGCCACATCATCCAAAGACAGGGTGAAACCGGGCTTAGCTGCTAGTATATATATATATATATACTAGACTACCTGTGACCCGTTGGGTCACTGGGGAAGTCTGAGTTTACCAGCAATAAAGTTTTGTTTTGTAGGTCTTTTTTCTTTTCCATGTTATTTTGCATGCTTTCAATGAATGACATCAAAATCGCGTGTAAATGACT
This sequence comes from Octopus bimaculoides, assembly GCF_046866305.1. Lineage (NCBI taxonomy): Eukaryota > Metazoa > Mollusca > Cephalopoda > Octopoda > Octopodidae > Octopus > Octopus bimaculoides. The sequence continues at coordinate 43,861,273 of NC_142938.1, forward strand.
CCTCTCCTCAGAAAAGGATAGATTTGGCTGCTATTTCTTGCATATTCTGCTACCACGTAACAGTCATTTTGGATCCTTTATCGCAAATAACTGTTACTTGGTAGCAAGGTGTGCTAGAAATAGCAGCCAAATCTTTAGAGGTGAGACATGGAATGTACTCGAAAGAACCTATCGAAAAAACTATTTCACACCAAGGTTCCGTATGGGTCTTCTATGAAATATTTACCGTATTTTTGAAGTCATTCAACGAATGTGACATCAAAATCACGTGTAAACAGCTCCTTTCCCCAGAAAGGGTAAGATTTGACTGTTATTTCTTGCACGCTCTGCGACCATGTAACAGGTATTTTGAGTCCTTTATCGCAAATAGCTGTCACATGGTGGCAGGGCATGCTAGAAATAGCAGCCAAATCTTTGGAGGTGAGGTGTTGAATGCACTCGAAAGAAACCTATGGTTTCACACCAAGGTTAGGAACGGGACTTTTACAAAATATTTACCATATTTTTAAAGTCATTTTCAATTAAAATATTTTGCCTGTCATGATGTGTCTAACGGAAAGGTTAGATTTTCTTCCCTTTCAGGGTGAAGTTATTTTCGGTGAACAGGTCGCGGTCTCAAAGCGACGAAAATATTTTGACAAATTAAATTTAAATGTTGAAGTGAATCTAACGGTTTTGTGTGTTATTTTAAATGGCTTATAAACACCTTCCACGCTGAAATTGTTTATATATATATATATATATATATATATATATATATATATATATATATATACGTATAATATATATTATACAGGTATAAGTTAGAGGTGTTTAATGCCTCTAAGGGATAGACATATCCAAAAGCACTTCTGGTAATTACCTCAGTGGGTATATTCCGTGGTAAAAGGTATACGGCAGCAGGTAATTTAGCGGGTAACCGTAGTTTAATTTACATAGGCGAGAAGAAAATGGAGGACACATAAGAAACTGAAGTGTGTCTTTTGCGCTAGTAAGGCATTATTTAATTAGTAAATAAAGGTGACAGTGAAGTTGTTTACGATGGTTATTGTTTACCATGGTGAGGAAAATATATTTCCACCTCGTTACTAATGGTAGACATCGTCAGAACGAAGAAGTCAGAGGTAGAGAGAAGAGTAAAAGATCAATGGTTACATCGGGTAAGAGAAAATTAAAGATTTGAGTGTCTTACATTATATTGGGGTTCACAGTTCGTTAAGTCCGTTATGAGGTGGATGAAGAATATAGGTTAGTTGGACCTGTAGTCTCACTGGCGGTGCAATGTAAGGGAGCTAACTCTAATTAGGGAAAACCGGTGCTATTATAATGACCTAAGTGCCTGTTGAAATAAAGGTTGTAGGTGGTTCGTATTATTACAGCAAGCCATATATTGGTGTAAAATATGGAACGAGCTTCGGTCTGATCTAGCGTGTAGAGAGACTCATTGCTGTAATACTATTTTGTTATGAAGAGAGCATATAGAAAAAGAGGGTGGGAAGGGAAAATTTGCTTGTAAGTATCTTAGGTGGTTCTCGGTTAAAAAGAATTATATGCATACACAGGCTAGCGTAGGATGTAGAGTAGGTACATAATTATTGGTTTATTATGTGAGTTTGGAGTAGGGTAATGTAGAACATGTTTTAGGTATTTTGTGTATTTATCTATAATGTACGTTTGGGTTAGTGCAAGTGGTCAAGGGGAGGTAATGCACTGGTGAGTAAGTCTACTAGTAGGGGGGAGGCTAGGATATTGGGATCTTTTTTAAAACGGGGGCCACATTTTTCATTAACGAAACACTTTGAAACTTGGAACACTGGTAGAATGTGTCATATAAAACATCTTTTTCTCTTAGTCTTCTTTAAAAAAAAGAAATCCCCAAGTTATTCCATGTTAAAGTTGTCGTATTTCTGTAATTTCAACCAATCACTGACGTCCATTTAGCCGATATACATTAAGTGCCGACTACATAAACAAACGATTCTGAAACAATTCTATCAGTGATAGGGTTAGGGTTAGGGTAAAACAGTAAATTTAAAAAGAAAAAAGCAAAACGAAGCTATGGAAATTAAATACGCTTTACATCGCTTAATCAGCCAAAGGAGTAAAGATAAACAACTGAATACTTGTCAGTGGTTGGTTGAAATTATCGAAATAAGACAATTTTTTACATGAAATAAATTCGAATACAAAAATATTTTTCTGTTCTATAATACAAAATAGATAAGTATACGAAGTTTGAAAGTCTTTCCGTACCAAAAACTACGTAAAACATTAATGAAAAATGTGGCCCCCGTTTTAAAATAGATCCGGATATTGATATGTACAAGATTTAACGAAACTTAGAGAAGACAAATTAGCCTATATGCAGACAAAAATTATTTGCATGTTTTTTATTCAGTAGAAGTGGTTTAAACATTAATATTTTCAGGTACTTTGTTAAACAGAGATTGCACTGCTTATTAGTAGTGTTATAAGACGAGTTGGTTGCTAGGATGCGCCATTTTAAACTATAATTAATTTTTTTATCCTTTTATTCCCAGATGTAGCTATTAAACCCTGTAGTTTGCTTTACTTCTATTTCTAAAGCTATTTGCCAGTTGCCTGTTCTTTTTATGTTGCTGATTTTTCTGGTTTCATAGAAAGCAACGAGGCAAAAATATAATTTATATTTCCTCACCAGGGTAAACAGAAACAACTGTAAACAACTTCACTCTCACCTTTATTTACTAATTAAATAATGCCTTACTAGCGCAAAAGATACATTTCTGTTTGTTATTTGTCCTCCATTTTCTTCACACCTAATATATATTATATATATAATATATATACATGTATAATATATGTATATATATATATATATATATATATGTGTGTGTGTGTAGTGAAACTACCTATTGCCATTATATACAAAACCATCTATCGCCATTATATTCAAACAGACCATCTTCTCTCACTATAAATATGACAGACGCGAGCGTAGTAGAAAACATCTCTTTCTTTGTCATCACCTGACTGACTATTATTTGAAGCGGCAACTGCTTCGTACCGTTCCCGCCAGAACGCAAACTGACCAATCATAGCCCCTAATAAGGTCACGTGATAGTGTTTTTCTAATGCCTCCATCGGAGCCTACTTTCAGCTATAAATAGCCTGCTAGATACCCAGCTAATTCGTCACAGTTCAGATCTCTTAGAGACCTGTTCCGTGTACCACACAGAGCAGCAGCAGTTTCCAGCGACGACGTCAACACCACTTCAACTACGAACTACAAGATTCGCCACCGACGTTGCCAACAGCGTCAACACGACACTATGACTACCAGCGTCAACATGACTTCTACGTACACCAGCTAACCAAACTAACCGCGGCATTTTTCTCTTCGATTCTGTTTGTGCGATTCATCTTCGCCACGAAATAACAGCCAAGAGCCCAGCCTGCGAAGAACGTCTGTACTCAAGAACCCGGCTCGGCATGGAAGCCCTAACATCACGACGAGTGATCGCTCTGCTCCACATGCCTCAACTTCTTACATACAGACTCTTACTATTGTGTACTCTAAGAACTGGCAAATTCTTATATGTGTTACTGACTCTTTTTCTATCTGCTGTATCTTACGCATACACATACATGTATCACTTACACACACTCTTTTCTTTACACGACAGCCTGTCTTTTATTATGTTTTATTATGTCGCATTTACACTCACACACAGACATACATTTTAATGCTACAATAAATATTACTGTTATTCATCTCTATCGGTTGTGTTCTATCTTGTATCTTACTGGCATTTACGAAATCTCTATGTTATCAAAGTATAACATATTTATATCATTTGACATAATTTTGTGTTAGACCGTGTGACGCGTTTATAAAAGGAGCCTGTTTTTCCATCCGTCACCATTTCTCCTTTTGGGTTTGCACGGTCGTTCTTATATATATCTATATATATAAAAATGAGAATGTGTGTCTGTCTGTCTGTGTGTTTCCCTAAAACTCGAGAACTACACAACCAATTTCATTCAAATTTTACACAGAGTTCGAGCCCACGGCAACATAATATCTCCTCCATTATTTAAGTATTACGTGTCAAAAGTGAAACAAAAACACTCATGTCAAATACTTTCACTTTAAAAATGAAACTATTCCACTAACTGAAACAATCACATTTCGATACTGTAATGACAGATACTTTCACTTTAATGGTGTGTGTATATATATATATATATATATATATATATATATATATATATACAGAGAAAGAGAGAGAGATGTATATGTATACATATACATGTATATGTACACATATATGTATAGATATATATATAGATATAGATCTATATGCATACATGTATATGTATACATATGTGTAGATGTATATATATATAGGTGTACATCTAATATGTACACATATATAAATGCATACAGATATCTATACATATATACACCCATACACACACACACACATATATATGCATACAAACACACACATTAGTCATTTGTTTTCTTATCCAAAACTACTTCAAAAGTATTGAATGGATCTTTAAGAAATTTGGAAATTATATTCTATGCATAATGGCCATAACCCCCATGAAAATTCATATATTTTTGATGTTGATGAAATTTTAACCATACAGATTACACACAAATAAAGTAATATTTCTAAAATTTTTTCTTCTTAGAAGTTACAAAGACCCCTTCATGGGGACTTCACACCCACGATTTAGTCATTTTTCCTAAGCAAAGACGAATACAGTTGTACCATTGGTAGCTATAGGGTCACCCGAACATAACAGATGAGCATTATTTGTAATTCAGCGGTACAACAGTGTAAGACTATCCTTTCAGATATACTTACATTGTGATTTCTGCAATGTGGTGCATAAATTGTCAAGTAAATGAGACTCATCTTTGCCTCCACTGATTCACTTGCAAAGTGATGAGTAAAATTATTTCGTTGCAGACCTCCTTTGAGTCTTTTTATTACCACTGCGACACATATAGTCCCCACACATTTCGATACTGTAATGACAGATACTTTCAGAGAGAGAGAGAGATGTATATGTATACATATAGATGTATATGTACACGTATATGTAAAGATATATATATAGATATAGATCTATATGCATACATGTATATGTATACATATGTGTAGATGTATATATATAGATGTACATGTAATATGTACACATATATACATATATATACATGCATACAGATATCTATACATATATACACCCATCACACACATACACATGCACACAAACACACACATTAGTCATTTGTTTTCTTATCCAAAACTACGTCAAAAGTACTGAACGGATCTTTATGAAATTTGGAAATTATATTCTATGCATAACGGCCATAACTCCCATGAAAATTCATATATTTTTGATGTTGATGAAATTTTAACCCGAACATAACAGATGAGCATTATTTGTAATTCAACGGTACAACAGTGTAAGACTACCCTTTCAGATATACTTACATTGTGATTTCTGCAATGTGGTACATAAATCGTCAAGTAAATGAGACGCATCTTTGCCTCCACTGATTCACTTGCAAAGTGTTGAGTAAAATTATTTCGTTGCAGACCTCCTTTGAGTCTTTTTATTATCACTGCGACACACATAGTCCCCAGTTGGTAACATTGATTTCAAGTCCTTTCGAGATGAGAGACTGGCATTCCACTTAATGTCTATGTTCCATGCTGGCATGGATTGGAGAGTTATTAATGTAGAAATATGGTATCGTAGCTACTAACAGTTGAGGGTTGCGTAGTCTAGACGGCGTTTTTAGATTTCATTATTCTCTTTAACCCGGGCAAAGCCGGGTATTTCTGCTAGTATATATATATATATATATATATATAATAAATTATATGTATTTCTTCTATCTTAATGAATAAAAATTCTTCGGATAGAATAAATGAGTTAATAGAAACCAATGTAGCAAAGAACACAAAATAACTGTGGTGTAGTTCCTGTTTTTAAGGCAGGAACTCCTTGAAATTTTGGGTATTTGAGTATATTTAAAAATTTAAGGAATGGAGAAAACGCATGTTATAATTGCATACTTTCTTCCTACATATGTTTCAAAGGATTACAACCTGTGTGATCCATAGGGATCTGTGATATTAAAATTGTAACCTTCTCTTCAGGGAATGCATGAGAATCATCTTAAACGTAAGACATTATGACCGAGTATGAAAACAATAGATGGATAAGGTTATGACGTGATTCACTTGAAAAAAAAACGTTAGAAAATTGGACGCTACCGGATAGTGGGTTGGACAACACATACATATAAATGTGTGAAAACATACATGCATACATAAATACATATACACATATACATACATATATATATACACATATATATATGTGTATGTATATATATATATACACACACACACACGTATACACACATACGTCCACATTTACACATATGCACATACATACCCATGCCTATACAAATATACCCATATGTGTGCAATTTTCTAACGGTTTTTTTCAAGTGAATCACGTCATAACCTTATCCATCTATTGTTTTCATACTCGGTCGCAATGTCTTACGTTTAAGATGATTCCCATGCATTCCCTGAAGAGAAGGTTACAATTTTAATATCACAGATCCCTATGGATCACACAGGTTGTAATCCTTTGAAACATATGTAGGAATAAAGTATGCAATTATAACATGCGTTTTCTCCATTCCTTAAATTTATATATATATATATATATATATACACTCATTTTTACTTGTTTCAGTCATCATATGACTGTGGCCATGCTGGAGTAGCCCTTTAGTTGAACAAATTGGCCCCAGGACTTATTCTTTATAAGCTTAGTACTTATTCTATCAGTCTCTTTTGCCGAACTGCATAGTTACAGGGACATAAACACACCAACATCAGTTGTCAAGTGATGGTGGGGAGACAAACAGACACACAAATACATACATACACACACATATATATACAATGGGCTTCTTTCAGTTTCCATCTACCAAATTCATTCACAAGGCCTTAGTAGAAGGGAGTTGCCCAAGGTGCCAGGCAGTGAGACTGAACCCGGAACCATGAGGTTGGGAAGCAAGCTTCTTACTACACAGCTACTCTTGCACCATATATGTTTTTAAACTCTGCCTTTGAAGGGACTTATTTATAAGGGAATTGTTTATATATTACAAAATGTATGTAAGTAAAAATAAACTGTTGGCATTTTGATGTTTTAATAATTGTTTATGTTATATTACATTATGTTATCTTATATTCATAGTATATTATATTATAATAATTAAAATATAAATAAATTATTGGATTGTCAATTGTATCTATTTAATTTTATCTTTGTAATATACATACATACATATATATATATATATATACACAATATACATATAATATATATACACACACAATATATATATATATATATATATATATATAAATGCACACACAAATGTGCAAATGGGTTTGGTGCATTCATATTTTAGTTTATAGATCCAAACCATGGCTCTTTAGTTTGTATCAAATGGATTTGCTGAATCCCAACATAAATTACCACCCTTTTGATCCATAACAACATAGATTTGTTGGTATAGTTACATAGTTACTGGCTATTGATAAACACAAATGTGTGTGTAAGGCAAAGGTAATGGTTACCTTCTCAAGTCATGCTGACTCATCAGGGCCAGTTTTTCGGTTTCAGGCATATAAATTCCCAGCCCAGATGGGACGCCACTCTGTCACAGAATTACTCACTTTTGCCAGCTGAGTAGATTGGGGCAATGTGAAATGAAGTGGTTTGCTCAAGAACACAATGCATTGCCCAGTCCAGGAATTTAAACCAAGCCATGTGTGTGTATTGGTATGTATTACATGCTAAAAATTATTTTCAGTTTAGAAAATTATGCTTACAGTCAGCACCAAAAATGGATTGATACTCATTAACAGCTATTGAAAAAGTTTATAGGTAAAGCATTCCATATTTTGGTGCTATAATTAGCTATTTGTACATATTTTCACATAGGTTTAAAAAAATTACTTTCCAAAACTATTAATATAAATACAACCTACCATTTTCATTGTGAAAGCCATTTGATGTACTTAACTCATCGTTTGGTTCCAGTGATGGAACAAGGTTGGAAATTGTGGATGACATACTGGATTGTCGTGAATGCTTGTTACTGGATCCTGAAGATATCTTCTTCGTCTCATTGAGAAATTCAAACAAAGCATCATCAGAGTCTTTCTTTTTACTGTTTCTTGTTGGGCTTGACGATGCAGCATTTGAAAACTTCTTACTCTGTTTCAATGGAGTGCTCACCATTGAACTGTTTAGATCTGTGTTTGAATTGTTCATGTCATTCAAATTGGAAGGAACACTATGTGAAGTCCACAAAGAAGGTACTTTTGGTGCCTCCCATGTGTTCCCAGAGTGACCGCTTTCGGAATTTGCATAATAGCTGTTTGCAATTGGTTTATTTGCCCTGGCAGCTTCGTCTTTGGTCAACGCATCAGCTGCTGATTGATCAATTCGATTCAAGAAATCTTCTGCTTTCCCTGTTAAGTCAGAAAGCCATGACATTTTCTTTCTGCTGAAATATGAAAATGAAATGTTTTAATGTGACACCATCACCATCAAAATCATAATTATTGAATTTTAACATAGACACAAGACCCCAAATTTGGGCAAAAGATGTAATCAATCAAGATTGACTCTGGTTCATAATAATTATTAACACTATTATTGATTACAATGTGTAACAAAATTTTTTTTTATTTTTGTCTTTGGCCAGTTAGTATTATTTCCTATTTGCTTCTATCAAGAAATCAAAGGAAATGACTAATATTCCCTTCAAGCTTTGCTTTTGTCACTTGGACATCAATGTTTTGAAACTGACTTATTTTCCATTATATTTCAGACAGGTTCAGTGCTGAGTCGCTGAAATAGAAATATCATTATAGCAAATATTCTGCTCAATACCACAGATTTGCTTATCAGTTGTTTGACCGTAACCACTTGAGCATGTCCCTTAGTGGCTGACAATAAGTGCAGGAGTAGTTGGGGAGCATCGTAGCCATGTATTGAGAGGGATTCTTTGGGGACTTAACAAATCTCATAACACAAACAAAGTTTGAAGGAAATATTAGCCATATTTCATACTTTCTAGGGATAAGCAAATGAGAACTAACAGTTGTTGCCCAAGGACAAAAATCATGTTACTCAGTGTTATCTTTTATCCAAAGTTACAAAATTCAAAACTTGTTTGAGTAAGGCAGCACCATAAGTGAGAAGTGTTCAGATAGGTTTTGAAAAAAGTGTACATTGTAGATGAGTGTGAAATGAAAGTATAAAATTGACTGCGAAAGTAGTTTTTATGAGGATGACAAACTAATATGAAAATGTGATAGGTAGATTTGCTTTGGTGATAAGTGAAAGGTTCCCAAAAGTGAATTTTATGTAATACTAAACTGGACAAATACCCAATCAATATATGAAATATAAATGGATAATGTTTAGACATGCATCTCATATCCAAGTCATCACATTTTATAGATGCAGACATACAATAATGCTGAACTCAGAAAAAATCATAACCCAAAACTTCCAGTGCCAAGTATTTTAGATAAGGAATTATCAGCTATATCATCAACAGATTCAGTTGCTACATTTAAGTGGAATGACTGAATTTGTATATTTTCTGCAAGGTGATAGATTTTTCAGTAACAGTAGAAAGCTAATCTGGATGTTTTAATACAATATGAAGCAGCATCATCATCTTTTGATTTCTCATATTGATGTGAGTTGTATGATTTGATAAGATCCAGCAAATCAGAAAACTGCATTGAGTTCCAATCTCTACTTTGGTATGGCTTTTGCAGCTGATGCCCTTCTTATTGCTAGTCACCTTACAGAGCAGACTAAATGCTTTTTTTGTGACACCACCACTAGTGAGGTCACAATATAGATCACAAGACTAAGATCCTCATCAACTGAGTGAGACTACAATAGCGAGAGAGGCAGATTTATGCAAGGTAACAAAAGGGTAAAATAGTGGTTTTCAACTGGGGTCCATATAAAATGGGGGGGGGGGGGGGACACAAGCAAAATAGTAAATTGGGGACCCACAGTTGTATTTTAGTTCAAACTACACATATTAATGAATGAAAAGCAAAACAGGAATTTTGAAAGAAGTATCTACGAAACTAGTTTTTAGAAGTCAAATGGCTATGAGGTTCCACCAGAATAAAATGGTAAACAATGGGGTCCATAGGTAAAAAAATGGTTGAGAATCACCGGATTAGAATATGAAGGAAGGGACCAGAAGAGGTTTCTAACTGTAGAGGAGATACATTGATGCTCACATTATACAAGTGTAGGTAGGAGTAATTGGTGTAGAACTAGAAAGAGGGATAAAGATGATGGTGACAAGGTATCAGGGTGGCATAAGGGGCAAAAGAATAGTGGAAACAAGAATGTATGGAGAGAGTGAAGGATGGTAAGAGCTAGCTCAAGAAGCAAATAAATAACAATGCAGCTTCACTCTCACCTTCAACATTTAAACCAGCCACACCCAGCCCAAATTCTACCTGTTTTACATTCAAACTGGCGATATCTAGCTTCTCACAACCCTACACTGACATTCTAAAAATAAACAATTGTATCATTGAAAGTTCAAAACTATGATATAATGCGTGATTAATACAAAACAATATGAATAAATAAGCATTACATTTGACAGAGTAATCTGAATGCTAAAGGGTTCAATAAAAAATATAGTATGACAACAGAAAAAAAATCAGAACAGATTATGGCAAGAAGAGGTGTTCTTTCCCAAGGGTCACATCATGATGACAAGACAGTGAATTGGCAAAGTCATGAGAGCATCATTGAAAAAGCTCTATGGTATTCATTCCAGCTCTCTGCATTTGGAGTTCAAATCCTGCTGAGATCAACTTTTCCTTTTGTGTGTGTGTGGAGTGGGGGGGGGGGTTCTTGCATATGTGTTTGTGCCTCCTTGTCTTGACACTGCACAATAATCATAAGTAAGTGTGACCACCATTCAAGTAATGTCCTAAGTTTCCAATCTTCTGTGGAAACCTATCCAGCCATGAGGAAATATTAACTTGCTTGGAAACAAATGAAGGGTGGTAACAGGAAGAGCATTTCATCATCATCATCATCATTTAATATTCGTTTTCCATGCTTGGATGGGTTGACTGAAAACTGGTAAGCCAGGGACCAGGTTTCAATCTGATTTGGTATGGTTTCTATGGCTAGATGCACTTCCTAACAACAACCACTCCAAGAGTGTAGTGGGTGCTTTTTACGTTCTACTGGCACAGGTGCCAGTTACACAGCTCCAACATCACCATGACTACGATCTTACTTGGCTTGACAGGTCTTCTCAAACACAGCATATTGCCTAAGGTCTTGATCACTTGTCACTGCCTCCATGAGGCCTAACATTCAAACAGTGCTTTTTACGTGCCACCAGCACAGGTGCCAGTTACATGACACTGGCATTGGCCATGACTATGATTCCACTTGGCTCGATGGGTCTTCTTAAGCATGGCATATCACCCAACGTTTGAGGGTCCTTTTCACGTGCCAGTTACACAACACTGGCATTGGCCACAACTACAATTTCACCTGACTTGACGGGTCTTCTCAAGCACGGTATATCACTGAAGGTCTTAGTCACTTGTCATTGCCTCCATGAGGCCCAAAGTTCAAAGATCATGCTTCACTACCTTGTCCTATGTCTTCCTGGGTCTACCTTTTCCACAGGTTCCCTTCATCGTTAGAATTCAGCACTTCTTCACACAGCTGTCTTTGTCCATACGCATCACATGACCATACCAGCACAGTCATCACTTATCTGAGTCAATGTGAGCATGGAAATGTAGACATGATGATGATGATGATGTCTACCAGTCATGGGCAACTTACAACCCACAGGACTTCATGAATGGCATGCCTAAAGAAAAATTATTTACCTTCAATTTTTTTAGTAGTGCAGCCCACCTGACAATGATCTATACCTCATGCAGCCCACTTTCTGAAAAAAGATTGCAGCCTTCATCAGGTGTCTTGGGGAAATTTCGAACCTGGGTTCTCAATGAAAAATCAGGTTCGAAATTTCCCCAAGACACCTGATGAAGGCAAGAACCCAGGTTCAAAATTTCCCGAAGACACTTGATGAAAGCTGGAAGGTATATCAGCCAAAATGTTGTGTTAACAACAAACAAGATGAGGACAAATATCCGTAAAATGTAAATAATGTACATAATTCCTCATCTCTTAAATATAGAACAACTTAAACCCTCCCCTGAAATTGCTGGTCTTGAGCCAAAATTTGAAATCGGTATAAGTAAACATAGACTAAAGTATGTTGAAACTGCACTAGACTTAATGCTTCATGTCATTTAGCTTTATCCCTGAAAATTCTGAGTTCAAATTCCATTAAGATTGACATGACTATTTAATCCTCTGTAGTGAAACTACCTCCCGTCATTAGATACAAAACTACTATCGCCATTACATACAATCTTCTCATTTAAATATAAATAAATGCGAGCGTAGTAGAGAACCCATACCTTGTCATCACGTGACTGATCATTATTCGAATCGGCAACTTCTTCGAACCTTTCTCGCCAGAACGCAAACTGACCAATCACGGCCCCTAATAAGGTCACGTGATAGAGTAAAATTCTGAAGCCATCGGGAGCCCATAGTTTGTTATAAATAGCTTTAACTCATACCCCACAAATTTGTCTCGGTCCAGTTTCTCTTTGAGAACTGTTCCGTGTACCACACGACAGCAGCAGCAGTTCAGCAATACGAGTCTACGACTACTAACCAGCACCTACCAAGCAGCCTCTACGCTACCAGCGTCAACACGATTTACTATGTACACCACACCAAACCTCCGTGGCACATCTCTCTCTTCGATTCTGTTAGGTGACTCAGCTTCACTACGGTAAATAAACAGACAAGAGTTCTTAAACAGACAAGAAATTCTCAGCCAGCGACGAACATCTGTATAACAAGAATCACGGCCCGGCATCGATGCCACGACATCACAACTAGTGATCAGCACTGCCACACTCAGCCTCTCCTCACTTTCACATACAGAACTTTTCCTATAGTGTACTAACGAACTGGTATAATTGCTCACGTGTTATTGACTCTCTTTCTATCTGCTGTAAACACTCATACACACATGTATCACTCACATACACACTTTTCTTTGTATGACGGCCTGTCTTTGATTATGTTCTTATATGTCGCATTTACACTCTCACACAGACATACATCTTTAACGCCACAATAAATATCTCTGTTATTCATCTAATACGGTTGTGGTCTTTCATTACTGGTCATCTATGTTATCGTCGCATAACATATCATCTATATCATCTTTGATATATATTTGTGTGTTCGACCGTGCGACGCGTTTAAATAAAAGGAGTCCTCTGTTTTTCCATTCGTCACCATTTCTCCTTTTTTTGAGTTCGCACGGTCGTCTCTTACACCTCTAATGACAAGAAAGAAAGAACCAGTAACATGGAAGATTGACAGAATCCATAAAAAGCCCCAGCCCTTTACATTCTGAGTTCAAATTTTGCTAAGATCAACTTCACCTTTTATCCTTCCACAGTTGATAAAATATAGTAATCAACTGATACTGGTAAACAAATGGAATTAAATACTACATACGTTAACAAAATTTAATTAAACATGGGTTGCATGATTTGACTGAGGACTGGCGAACCAGATGGCTGCACCAGGCTCCAATCTGATTTGGTAGAGTTTCTACAGCTGGATGCCCTTCCTAATGCCAACCACTCGGAGAGTGTAGTGGGTGCTTTTACGTGCCAGTCAGGCGGTACTGGCAACGGCCACACTCAAAATGGTGTTTTTTATGTGCCACCTGCACAGGAGCCAGTCCAGCGGCACTGGCAGCAACCTCACCCAAATGTTTTTTTCACGTGCCACCTATATAAGTGCCAGTAAGGTGATGCTGGTAACGATCACGCTCAAATGATGCTATTTACGTGCCACTGGCATGGAAGCCAGACAGCTGCTCTGGCAATGATCACGCTCCGACGGTGCTGTTAGTGCTCCACTGGCACAGGTGCCAGTCATTGAATTTGGTTCCATTACAATTTCGATTTCACTTGCCCCATCAGGTCTTCACAAGCAGAGTTTAGTTTTCAATGAAGGAAGGCTGGCATAGGTGCCAGTCGTCAAATTTGGTTCGATTTCGATTTCACTTGCCTCCCAATGCAGGATAAGTGGGCTGGCGGAGGCCACGGATTATGGTCTCACTTGGCTTGCCGAGTCTTCTCATGCACTGCATATTTCCGAATGTTTCGGTCACTAGTCATTGCCTCGGTGAGGCCTAATGTTCGAAGGTCGTGTTTCACCACCTCATCCCAGGTCTTCCTGGGTCTACCCCTTCCACAGGTTCCCTCAACCGCTAAGGTGTGGCACTTTTTCATACAGCTATCCTCATCCATTCTGGCCACATGACCATACCAGCACAATCGTCTCTCTTGCACACCACAACTGATGCTTCTTAGGTTCAACTTTTCTCTCAAGGTAGTTACACACTGTCAAGTATGTACACTATATATATCATCATCATCATCATCATCATCGTTTAACGTCCGCTTTCCATGCTAGCATGGGTTGGACGATTTGACTGAGGACTGGTGCAACCGGATGGCTACACCAGGCTCCAATCTAATTTGGCAGAGTTTCTACAGCTGGATGCCCTTCCTAACGCCAACCACTCAGAGAGTGTAGTGGGTGCTTTTACGCGTCACCCGCACGAAAACGGCCACGCTCGAAATGGTGTCTTTTATGTGCCACCCGCACAAGAGCCAGTCCAGGGGCACTGGCAACGATCTCGCTCGAAAACCCTACAAGGCCAGTCAGGCGGTACTGGCAACGGTCACGCTCAGGATGGTACATCTTATGTACCACCCGCACAAGAGCCAGTCCAGGGGCCCTGGCAACGATCTCACTTGGCTTGCCGGGTCTTCTCACGCACAGCACATTTCCAAAGGTCTCGGTCAGTAGTCATTGCCTCGGTGAGGCCCAATGTTCGAAGGTCTTGCCTCACCACCTCAGCCCAGGTCTTCCTGGGCCTACCTCTTCCACGGGTTCCCTCAACTGTTAGGGAGTGGCACTTTTTCACGCAGCTATCCTCATTCATTCTCACCACATGTCCAAACCAGTGCAATCGTCTCTCTTGCACACCACTACTGATGCTTCTTATGTTCAGCTTTTCTCTCAAGATACTTACACTCTGACGGGTATTCACATTTACATTACACATCCAGCGGAGAATACTGGCTTCATTCCTTGCGAGCTTATGCATGTCCTCATATATATGTATGTATATATATATATTTATTTATGTATGTATTTATATTATCTTAGTTGAAAAACTTCGATAAAGTAAATATGTTAATAGTTACCAGGGTAGCAAAAGTCACAGAGAAACTGGGATGGTTACCTGAAGAGAAAATTACATTTATAAAAACATCTTCTATTCTTTTGGAATAGAGTGCATGTAATTTTCAAAACATGTGTCGGAATTAAAGGAACTTATTTATTATATGTCAGAAGATCGATATCTGACATATATTCCCAGAGAGCCAAACTTAGTAAAAGCATGAGTAAAAGCAGCAGCAAAGTACAAAGAAAAGAGAGTTGGGGCAAGGATGTCACCCTGCTTGACACCATTCTCTACAGGAATGGGTCCCGCCATGCCACCACCAACATTGACCCAAGCCTCCGTCCCATTATGAAATGATTTGATTATAGATACAAAGTGATCCGGACATCCAAGTTTGTCAAGCATTTTCCATAGAAAGCCCTATTTACAGTATCAAAGGCCTTTGTTAAATCTATGAATACCTGGACAAGATCCATATTCTGCTGATAGCACTTCTCCTGCATCTGTCTTGCTGTGAAAATCATATCCATTGTCCCTCTACCAGATCGGAAGCCACATTGAGATTCAGAGAGGACATCATTTACGAGACACCCATTCAGGCAGGTAAGAAGAATATTTGCCAGAACCTTGCCAGCAGCTGATAGTAGAGCAATACCTCTGTAGTTACCGCACATTGTTCTGGCTCCTTTTACTTTATAGAGAGGAAGAATAATTGCATCCTTCCAGTCCCTAGGCATTGTACCATCCCTCCAGACTGCACTAATAAGTCCATGAAGGGACAGTATGATGTAATCACCACCAAATCACTAGACCTCAGCACAAATTCCATCCTTTACAGGTGCCCTACCAAGATTCAATTTACTTATTGATGTCATAACTTCATCTATTGAGGGCGCGTAATTTAAGGAACCAATGATAGGTCATTGTTGCATAGTATAAATCACTGTTTCATCCACAACTGATTCATGGTTTAGGAGTTCAGAGAAGTGTTCGATCCAGTGACCTGTGATTTCTGTTGGTTCAGTAAATAGAGTGGAAGACTCCTTGGAAAGCAAAGGAGCTGATGTGGAGCTCTTAGGCCCATAAACTTACTTCATAAGATGGTAAAGTTTCTTGCTGTCATTTGCATCAGCAGCAGCCTGAACATCACGAGCAAGGTCCTCCTACCAAGTGTTCTGCATCTTCCTGAGAGATCACTGCAGTAGTGATTTTACACTGCTATAATGGGCAAGCGCTAGATTTCACTGCACAGTAGAAAGTCCTCTATGTAGTAATACAGTGTGGGCATGGTGCTTTACAGCCAATAGTCGCTGAACTTCAGCATCATTTTCATCAAACCAGTCTCTGTGTCTGGCAGTAGCATATCCCAGTGTTTCAGCAGCACATTGTAGAACTTGGTCTCGAAAATCTTCCCATGCTGCAGTATTTTCAATGTTGGACAAGCGTGTCTGAAGCTCTTTCCTCAACACAGCATCATATATCTTGTGGACATTCAGATGCCAACAAATGCTAACTGGCCCTCTTCTCTCTTTCTCTTTAATCATTATCCAGAACTTTGCTCACACCAGACTGCGGTCTGTCCAGCATTCTAATTAATGAAAGGACTTGACATTACAAATGTCATAGATGTCATGCTTGCGGATGGTGACATAATCAAGCAAGTGCCAAATTTTAGACCTTGGATGCATCCATGTTGTTGTGTGATTACCTTTGTGCATAAAATGAGTGTTTGCGATGTAAAGTCCATGTTCATCGCAAAGCTCCAGCAGCATGAGACCATTGCTTTTCATTTTCCCTACTTTAAAACGTCCTAGAGAGTTCCATGTTTGCCAGTCTGTTCCAACCCTGGCATTGAAATCCCCCAATAGACTGACTTTATCAGAATTGGGGATTTTCCTAAGTATGGCTCTCAGTTGGGTATAAAAAATATTTTTATCTTCATCACAGCTAATCAAAGTAGGTGTATAGGCACTTAGAATAGCAAACTGCCCGTCTTTCAGGTGCAATCGCAGAGTCATTAGACATTCATTTCTTGGAACAGGAAGCTCCTCCATCTTCTTAAGGATATCAGATCAAGCTGCAAAGCCAACACCAGCCTTTCTGCATTCCCCCTTCTGCCTCCCCTTCCAAAAAAAGATGTAGCCACCTCCTA
>NC_142938.1:43883908-43983908 GCF_046866305.1 Octopus bimaculoides
TGATGGGTAAATTTCCCCAATTTTATATTTTTAATTTTGCGCATGCGCATTGTTTGTTTTTGATTTTCTCGACAACACAATATGGTGGGGTCAGTTGGGCACCGTCTGTAAAAAAACAGCGCCATTACACAATTTACTCTGTCAGAAATTTGAAAACAACATGCTGTAGTGCTTGACATTCACGTCAGAAGCGTCAATACGAACATTTCAGAGTGTTTGGGTGTCAATCTGAGGACATGTACCAAGAGTGATAAAAATCAAACATCCAGTCAACATTGTGGTATTTGGAGTGATCACTTGTGATGGTGACGTTATGCCTCCATTCATCTTCCCACACAACCTCAGACTCAACACAGAGGCCTACATAAAGTGCCTGGAGGAGGTAGTGCTGCCTTGGGTCAAAAGGAAGGCTGCTGGAAGACCCTATGTCTGGCAACAGGACTCTGCACCATGCCACACAAACAGGAGAATCCAGTCATGGCTGTCAGACAATTTCTGCAACCACATCACCCCTAACATCTAGCCACCAAACTCCCCAGATTGCAACCCTCTTAATTATTATGTGTGGGGTACAGTTGAACGAGAGACCAACAAAACTCCTTCTAACATCAAAGATGAATGGAAAGCAAGGATTATGGCAACATTCACCAACTTAAATGAGGAGACCATCCAGAAGAGTTGCAGCAGATTCCGAAGTCATCTGGAGAACATGGTTGAAGCCAATGGTGATTTTATTCAATACATTTCCTCTCAAGATATTTTTATGTAATTTTGGTAAATATATCTGCTAAAACGAGATGTCAGTGTTATTTTCATTTCTGCATAATTTAGATAACAGTTTAATCACTACACCCTGTATATAGATATTTTACTTTTTCAGTCATTTGACTGTGGCCATGCTGTAGCATCACCTTTAGTCGAACAAATCAACCCCAGGACTTATTCTTTGTAAGCCTAGTACTTATTTTATCAGTCTCTTTTGCCGAACCACTAAGTTACTGGGACATAAACACATCAACATCTATATATATATATATATATATATATATATATATATATATATATATATATATATACATACATACATGTCCTATACCCATATATGCACAAATACATATATGGGTACAGGTTTTAGTTAGCCCAATGCTATAGTAGAAGACACTTGCGCAAGGTGCCATGGATTGGGACTGAACCTAGAACATGTGGTTGGGAAGCAAGCTTCTTACCACGCAGCCACTCCTGCACCTAAAACTGCAAAAACATCATAACTGCCCAATGAATGGGAACATGGAACTCTGAGTAGCAGGATTTTGATGATGGTTTTGCAGCTTTAATAAAAAAAAAAGCACATTACGCTACCTTCTGTATTAAAGAACTATTTTTTTTCACCTTGTTTTGCATTTATGTGCTTACTCATGATATATATATATATATATATGTATATATATATATATATATATATAATTTATAATTATATAATATAATTATATTAAAGGGTGTGGATAAACCCTACCAACACCCTAGAAATAGATACCAAATGTCTCTAGAAACCACGTCTATACTCCTTTAGCACAGGTTGTAAGCAGGCAGATGAAAAAAAAATGAATAAGATTTTTGGGAAAAGGTGGGTAATTGTAGATTGATTTCTGACCTTGCTATCTTCAGAACAATATGTCAAAGTTTCCAGATGCAAATGTTTATACATACCCATACAAACAATATTTTCACGACTGTACACATACAATATGCATTTCCATAAATTTATTGTTTCAAAAAGTTATATGTGACACACATGCAACTGAATTAGTTATATTGATTTCAAATTTTGGCACAAGGCCAGGAATTTTGGGGCAGGGGTTAAGTCAATTACATCAACTCCGTTACTCAATTGGTATTTATTTTATTGACCCCAAAATGATGAAAGGCAAATTCAACCTTAGCAGAATTTGAACTCAGAATGTAGTCAAACAAAATGCTGCTAAGCATTTTGTCCAGTGTACTATTGATTCTGCCAGCTCACTGCCTTCATAAGTGAATTAATTATATTGAAAAACATGCTTTGTAGCATGTATGTGTTATTTAACACTTTATGATGAGTAAGATAGCAAAAATGTGTTACTGTTATATGATGCATGTACATTGTTATTATAAACAGAATGAGGCAGGTAATTGTATAGAAAGATATTTGCATGTATGTAGATATGTATATATGTATATATGTATGTCAGCATTACAACACAAGGTTTATTACTCTTTATCAAGCATGGTATACAAAGTATGTTATGCAAAAAACAGGAAGAATGTAAAAGCACATTTCTTGGAACAAAACAACAGAATTCCTTGTAGAGTCTAAGGTGACTTTATCTGAGGCTTCAATACTCCGATAACCCTAAGTAAAGCTTCTAGAACCTTTTGAAATACAATTTGATGGGAATTTACACAACTTTTCTTTAATGTCTACTACCCCTACTTGTTTACATGCCAGCCAATACTGATTCATCAACAAACATTTATGTAGGCATTCATATCTTATGGTAATATAATTGAGTTTATGGGGTTGGTCATGCCTTTTATGGAAAGATAATTAGGCCATGGTCCTATGCTGGGAATCTGAGTGAGGTGCCTGTAATCTGTCTGAAGTATTGTAACAATATTTTTACTAATCTTAACTTTATCAACAGTTCACTCACTGTGACAAGATAAAATAGATTACTGTTTTATTGTACCATTAATATCATTGCTTATAAAGATTAAAGGAATTAATAAGTCATCTTTATTTTGCCAAGCTGAGATTGCAGAAATAGTAGAGTGTTTGGACCAAAGCCTTGCATTAAACCAGTATCAATACAATGACTAACAGTGATAAACTGAATTCACTTGTTTATACTATTTCTTTCAATACCTTACAAATGGTTTATTTTGCCTGATACTGTAGAATACATTATGATGGGTGAAACCTGGCAGTTTGCTGTGTTTATAAATAGTTTGTAAAATATGTAAAATACTTCACACAAGGACACATATGGAGACACATGTCCACACATATGGAGATGCACATCCATACATACAAACATGGTACATAGTTGCAAAACACACACAAGGAGACAGAGGTGCATACATATACAAACACACGCACACACACACATACATAAAAAATACACAAACAAGGACATGCAAGCACATGAATATGCAGAATACATACATACATATATACATACACACTTGCATACATACATACATACATGCATAGGCACACACACACACTAACCCACACACATGCGCACAAACAAACAAAAAGGAATGCAGTGTAAATAACAGACAGAGTCAAGACTATTGAAAAGGTTACAAGATGCAACGAAAATTTTAGGAAAATAAAAATGAGGAATAAGTGGAAATTTTACCAGTGAGTGTGTTAAATTATAAGGCACAAAAAGAAAATGACTCTCCCCAGACAACAGAATATGCTTCAACATACGAACTCACATAAAGAACCTTGCAAACTAAATCCCACAACGAAATAAATATTGCTTTGTGAAATATTTTCAGAAATGAAGTTTGGTCTGTTGAGATCAAAGCCATTTGGGTTTTCCAGAATTGCTCTGGCTACTTCATTGCCTGACCTTGAATTCATCATTTTAGATGAGTCTGTTGTAAAACATGTTTCTTATATTTTTGATAATTTAGATACAAACACTAATTTACCTATTATTTTACATCTGGATGGTCTCTGAGTAATTAATGCCAGTGATTTAATTGTTAAAATATACATATGAACAATATTGTACTTCTTCATCACTACTTTGACAAGAATGGTGAAGTTTATGCTTCACTTAAGGGAACTAATAAAACTGAAATATATTCAGAATTATCTGCTGCATATTTGCTGAAATGATTAAAATAATATTAGTCATTGAACCAATGTTGTTTTTTCATTTTTATTTTTTTATTCTTTTACTTGTTTCAGTCATTTTGATTGTGGCCATGATGGATCACCACATTGAAGGCTTTTACTTGAAAAATCGACCCCAGGACTTATTTTTAAGTGTAGTACTTATTCTATTGGTCTCTTTTGCTGAACTGCTAAGTTAGGGTGACATAAACACATCAACACTGCTTGTCAAATGGTGATGGAGGGACAAACACAGACACAAAGACACACACATTGATATATACATGTTTATATATGTGTGTATGTGTATAAGCATATACGACAGGCTTCTTTCAGTTCCCTCTACCAAATCCACTCACAAGACTTTGGTCAGCCTAAGGCTATAAAGTTGGTTTGTTTACTTTCTAGTGAGTTTGTTGTTTGGCCAACGAGACTGACAAAATGAGTATTGTCAATTTGACTAAACCCTTCAAGACATGGCCACAATCCAATGATTGAAACAAGTAAAAGACCAAAGATCCAATAGAGGAAGATTTATCTCATTCGATAAATGCCATTTAGTGTTTAGCACTGGTTCTTAATAATCCCTCATATTTAAACTTTCTTTTTTCAATTTAATGTCTATGAGAGGAAATGAATTTTCCTGTATTAGTTTTTTTTCTGTACTCTGATCAATTTTAGCACTCTTGTTCTTTCCATCTATGAGCTGCATCTCCATATGTTACCTAGTTTAAAATGGATAAACTGGGTTGTTGAGAGATATAGGTATGTTATAATGACACCATAGAGCTGCTGACAGGATAGGAACAATAGCCTACCTTTGGCATGTAGACTGACATTCTACAGATTCAGCCAGCTGTAACTCTCATACTAAAAGACACAGATATTGAATGGAATGAAAGTAACTGATACATATCTGTAGTAAATGCACTAGATATTTCTTTTGTAATCTGCTTCTAAACAGACTTCCTGAATCTTTATTCCTATGCTTTTGATTAAGTAGATTTCTCTTAATTTCTATGTGTTGCATTACAATACAATTAACCTACTGAAATTTTACAACTGACTTTTCAATTCTGTCTCTCTCATTTTCTCAATAACCAGTCACTAATCTCTTTACTCTTCCCTGTTCCCTGCTTAATACCCCCATTACCACCCACTTACTATCCCTCATCTCTTCGCTCACATTATCTTGTTCTTCCTATTATAGGGACTACTTTAAGCCCTTAGTCTACAAGTTACACTACAATTCTCACTTTCTTATGTAATACTGGAGTTCAACGGAAAATTGTTTATGAACTTTAAGGGAAATTTAGCTGCTAAATCTTCAGGTCAAGCATTTACATAGAAACTTTTTTGACATTCTATAGAAATTTTCTTCTGCCTAATTGCTTTTAGCAGCACATCAACCCTGACCGAGTAGACCCGTAACCAAAGGCAGTGCAGCTATCAGTTCATCTTTTCAGAATCATGGTTATCTAAGACTATATTACTTAATGTGTCCTTCCATTTTGATGATGGATGTGGTTTTTTAAGGACATTTATCTACTACTTTTACCAGATCAAGCCATCACGCAGAAGCTTTCTTGTTGGTCCATGTAACATTGCATCTTTTAGGTTCTACCGCCGCCAATTGAGTAGCTGATGATGTAGTTCATAGTAAAATAATTTGCATTAAAAAAACCCCAACTATAAAATCTTGCAATTGATTTAAATATCTGAATTTACAGAATCATCTAACTCATTCCTGTAGACAGTTACAAACACGCTAAAAAATATGAAGTAGTAGTAAGAAAATCAAGTTAGAGCTGAACGGCAGAAAGCCTTCAGAGAAGAAAACCTCGCTCATACAAGCATTTTGGCCCTTGAATCCTTGTAAGAATCATCTACTCCATTCCTGTAGACAGTTATAAATAAACACGCTAAAAATATATGAATAACAATAAAAGAAGTTGGCTGGGAGTATTTCGTAACTGTGGTTGAGTTAGTTCCCTTTTCATAGCTCTTCATTGCTGATGAACACTAAAGTAAGAGTTGTGTGCGACGTGTATCTTCATCAGCCAGTTTTAGATAGACCGAGCTCCTGCTGTCATAGGGATGGATGTGCCACCTGGCTTCAGACAGCGTAAGTGTACGTCAATTTCAACAATAATGGGTGTTGTATGCTGTGATTACACCGCTTGTTATAGAATTACATTACGCTTTCAATTTGAAAAAAAAAATTGTTTTGTTTTCTGTTAATTTCAGTTAAGTTACAGCTTCACGTCAATCCATCTGATTTGTGTGTACGTCAAATGCATGCATAGAACACTTTTTTTCCGTTTCCAAGTGTTTGCACAAAACAAGCCTCGAATCTTTTTACTTCTTTGATGGCTTAAAAAAAGTTCGACACACGCATACGTGTGTATATATATGCTTATTTTGTGAAAAGAAAAGAAACAAACAGAAAAGTACATTTTCCTCTTCCTAGTAAAATGTATGCAAATTATGGTTTTCAGAAATACTTGTAAATAAAAAAAGAATAATGATAATAATAATAGTGTATAACTTAACAAAGCAGCTTTAACTTACATCTAATGTAAAAATATTCTCCATTTTTTTTTTTTTTTTCATTTCTTCAGTTTTGTTCTCATTTTTATTTTGGGTGACGTTTCAACAGTACATAAGTTCCAAAACTGCTGAGTTGGTTAAATAATACTTCTTGAGTTTATCTTTGGAACGTCACTATATAAAGCTATATTGGCATTCTTTCGATATCGAAAGAGTGCCGCTATATTTGTTTTACAAGAATCAATATATATATAAATAATATATAAATATATGCATATATCCATACATATATGTACATACCTATATATATATATATATATATATATATATATATATATATATATACATATATGGGTACAGGACATCAAAAAACGTTGAACACAATGAGAAGCGAAAACAAATATATATATTTTATTATTATTATTATTATTTTGTATTGGTGCTGATTGTCATCAGACCTCTGATTATGAAGCAGTTATGTTTATTGTTTGTTCACCATCAGGTTGGCCCTGATTAAACATACCTGTAATCAAAGACTTTCCCACGTTGTCTATTTTTATTTTGCTAGTGTGTTGGAAAGATTACACAGTCTTATGTGATCTTTCCCTTTTAAAAAAGTGAGTTGGAATTTTTTACTATTTCTAGCAGATCGAACGACTACATAAATGTTAGTTTGTTGAGTTTATTGTGTTATTCATAACTTGCATTAGTTTTCATCATTTAACTAGCCACAGATTTTGATCAATATTGTGGCATTCTATCGTTTGTGACAATATTCCGCCTGCAAACAAGTCTGTTACTGCAGTAAGGTAAACCGTTATTAATCAGATGCTTGAGAAGAAGACGATCAAGTAAGATCGCTATGCAGGTGTGTCACTGTGTATCTAGGATGTGTAAAAGGACCCCATGATGTAACTTCAGGATTTTACCAATTGGAATCTGCAACTAACATCGATTCATGGAACAGTTTCACACATGTTATGCATGATTCTAAGAACTTCTCTTTTTTTCACAAATCTGAAGCGTCGATGGTAATATGTAGGTGTAACTATAAATTCGCTCACCTCCATATTTTCACAGTTTCTGATAATTTTATGATATATATATATATATATATAGAGAGAGAGAGAGAGAGAGATTTAGTCGGTCCCTTGCGAGCAAGTGATAATTTATCTGTAACAAAAAGAATAATATAATTTTTTTTTCGTAACGTTTCATGTATAAGTTTCTTTCGTTGTTTAACCCCCAAATCCCTGATGAAGCAAACTTATGATCAAAAGATTCCAGCCGTGGCTCACACCCCGTCTGTTTAAATTTGACTGTTATTTCTAGCAGTTAGAGTGACGACATAGAGGCTCTCTCGTTGACTCATTTTATGAGGCGATGCCAAACTGCAGTTGCACCACCAAAATATATGTACATAGTTTGGTGTGAAATATTTGGATTACAGGGGTTTCTTTAATGTTTTGCTAGTACCTTTATTAACCATATCTGCTATTTTTTTAATTGCGTGGAATGTATCGCCCCGTTACACTATAAATAAATAGACAGCTAAATGTTCTCGTCACCCATCACCAACTAGCCACCCTTCTCGCACCTGTCTACGATTCCCATGATAGGTGAAGTTAGACTTAAGTTTCTTCTTGTCTATATTTGTATAGGTTTACTTAGTGTTCAACAACATACGTTATATCTTTTAAACAGCATAACTACAGATGTGTAAACACCTACCAATTTTTTTGTTTGTTTGTTTCCTAATCGAATTACTTATTTCGTGTCAGTGTTTGTGTAATGATTTCTTGAAACATTATTAATTGTTGTGTAAATATTATTGATCAAACGGATTATTAAATTATTCGTGTATTTACGACATATATTTTTGTCGTAGCTGTGGTGTTAAGTAATCCTGAGTTGGCTTTGATCCATTTAGTCGATGTCACTGAGGTAGATTTATCAAAGTGTTCGATTATCTTCAGATATTAAATAATTCCTTCATTAAGATTTAAGAGTACGTGGTGAAAGTTGTGACTACTGCATTGAATAGGTCGAGGGAATTACACATACACAAACACACCCTCTCTTCCGGTTTGTGTTAGGGTTCTTATTTTAAATTTTTGCTGGTTAATTTGTTTAGTAACTAGGAGCAATTTATAGATTTTATTGCCTTTACAAAAACGATAATGTTTCTTGACGAACTACGATAAAGTAATTAAATTGATTCCTCTAATAATAATTCTGGTTAATGTCTGCTATAGGCACATGGCCAGAAATTTTCTAGGGGAGGAGGCTAGTCGATTACATCGACTCCAGCGACCTCGGTGGAATTTGAACTTAGAGCGTAGAGACAGACGAAATGCCGCTAAGCGTTTTGTCCGGTGTGCTAACGATTCTGCCAGTTCACCGCTTTTACAATAATAGTAATATTGTTTGTAATTTTCGTACAAGGCTAGCAATTTTGAAGGAGGGTGTTAGTTGGTAACATTGACTCCAGTACTTAACTGGCACTTAAGCCCCCCCCCCCCCCGGACGGATGAAAAGCAAAGTTGACCTCAGTGCAATTTGATCTTAAAACGTAAAGAAGCACACTCTTCTTCCTCCTGGCAAATTAGTGAACTTCTGGTACCAACAATTTGGCACATACAGACCATCGCTAGTTTCCTTGGACTCTACTGCTTCACTTTGATATTTTTCAAATAGTTGAACTGTATTAAAACTTAATAACAGTTTAGATAACTGTAAAGTAGTGGTAGGTTTTACAGACCATAGAAAGCCAAGCTTTTTTTACAATTAGTATAGTATGACTGCCTTAGACAGTCATAACCACTGCTTTGTGTATCTAAAATCCTTTCGCTCTCTATTTAGGTACCAGTCCCCAGAGACATGCATCCCATTTCCTAAACACCATATTTAACATTTCATTCAGATCTTATTAGTTCAAATGATCAGTATTTTAACACTAACTTCATTCATAACTTGAATTATACCTATCTGCCATTGGAGGATCTAAAAAACAGTTTATAGCGATTGTACATTTTCCCCTGATCAAATAGTGTAATTTTGGTAATTCTAGCCTCTCAGTATTCATAATTTTAATGAATTAATAATCATTCTTCCTTTGTTCTATTATGAATTTTATAAATTTCCTGTTTCTTGTTTATATTTTTTCTTTCTTTTATTGTTTAGTTATTTTAGAAATCTAAATCTTAGAAAAAAATGTGTGTTATTGGATTTAAATCATTCTACATTGTCAGTGACCAACATCATATTGTTTGCACTTAACACTGAAGTTGCATCTACCCATAGCCATATACTTATTCTTACTATTCTCATTGTTTAACTACCAGACGTTTTCTACCCTATAACATATTGT
Source organism: Octopus bimaculoides (assembly GCF_046866305.1). NCBI lineage: Eukaryota > Metazoa > Mollusca > Cephalopoda > Octopoda > Octopodidae > Octopus > Octopus bimaculoides. Next base: position 43,893,718 of record NC_142938.1, read on the forward strand.
CACCCATCTTCGAACTGTATTGTTTAGCCATTTAGGCCCAGCATGCTAAGAATCAACTTCACTACTAATTATTATACATTCTCTTGACTTGAGTACCTTCCACCAAATAAATTATAATATTTTGTAGTGTCATTCATTCATAGCACATGTTTGTACATGTGCAGCTGTATCTTCTTGATTCAACTGTACTCAGTTTTCAGACAAGTTGACATTACACATGTACGAGAATTCACTGTCTCTGTAGATTTTCTGTATTCATTGTCTCATGTTCCAATACCTGCACCATGCTTCTAACACACTTTTCATTCAGTCTCTTTTGGCATTAAGAGAAGAACCCTTTGTTGCCACCTTTTTCTTACATTCCCATATTTTCACTACATCTAATATTTATATGATCACGTTTTTGGACTTCATTTCATAACCTGCCAAAGATTCCACTTTGTGTTTCATGTACCCATTGTTGGTACTAAGCATTCATACATCTTACATATCGAGCCAGACCACTTCTCAAATAATTTTTGGATTTTGTGTTCCCTACTACTATTTACTACATTACCAGCATTTTTTAAAATATGGGTTACATTTTAAACTTTCTTTTACCGTAATTGTTTCCATGTAAATGTGTGTGCACACATACACAGTTACAGGAATACACACACACACACACGTATATATGTATAAAACAATGAAGGCAGCTATATGCAATATAAAACCAGAAAGGAAAAATTCAGTCGTCACTAGCTGTGACTGAGGGGGCTGGGTGGCAGCACCTGCATTGCTAGGAATAAGAGTTAAAAACCCTTAGAGCTGCAACAAAGTACATTTTCGTCTCTAAGGGTTTTTAGCTCTTATTTATAGTTTGTGAAGACCTGTTGAACTGAGTGAAATTGTAGTCATGACCGATACCAGTGCCGCCTGACTGGAACCCGTGGCAGTGGCTCGTAGAAAGCACCATTTGAGCATGGCCAACGACAGTGTTACCTGGCTGGCTCCCATGCCGGTGGCCCATAAAAGCACCCACTACACTCTTGAAGTGGTTGGTGTTAGGAAGGGCATCCAGCTGTAGAAACTTTGCCAAATCAGATTGGAGCCTGGTACAGCCTTCTGGCTCGCCAGTCCTCAGTCAAACCGTCCAACCCATGCCAGCATGGAAAGCGGACGTTAAACGACGATGATGATGATGATGATTTGTAATCAGTAACAAACCTTTTCAGGTTTGAAACTTTCTAGGCAGACTCTGCGATGAGAACTAAGTAATGAGTATAAAGAACATTCAATCCTGAAATTCTGTATTGTTTTTTTTTTTTTAAACATGGTTTTGTGTGTCTAAAATCCTTTCTATCTTTATTTAGATACCAGTTCCTATAGACATACATCTCATTCTCTAAACTCTACATTTAACATTTTATTATTCAGATCTTCATTCTCAGAACTGTGGCTCTCTAAGATTCCTTTGCCGTAGATGTTTTTTCATCACTCATTAATTCAAACGATCATTAACAACACTAACTTCATTGAATTGTGCATAAATTCTAACAACTCTATATGACTGCAAATGATACAACTAGGGTACACTAAGTGTTTCATTTATCTAGGAAATATTATCAGTTAATCTGGCAAAAAAGGACATTCAAGCAATGCTTACTAAAGTTCATTTACTTCAGTTGATGTTGCAGTCTAGACAATACAGTTTTAAAACTATTTATAACTATTTATTACTTCAGCTGTTATTAGTAACAGACCCTTTCAGATTTTAAGCTTTCTTTGTTTCTCTTTGGCAGACTCTGCAATGAGAACCAAGTATATAAAAATTTCTAAGAATATTCAGTCCTGAATTTCTGTATTGTTTAAAGAACTATTATGAATATGAGAAGCTTAGAACAGGACCCTGGTAATGACTGACCATTGCTTTTAAATTCTTTCTGGAACTAGCTACAAGTTCTGAACTTTGCTCTACATCCTGAGTGTATTTGCTTTAAGTTTACTATTGCTCTCTCATCTATTTTCATAACTTGATTCATCAACAACTATTGCTGATAGAACCTGCAGATTTTCTTGTCTTCTCTGTGCTTAATTGCTTTATTAACTATGTTTCAACTAACTTATATAGCTTCCATTTCTGTTTGTCCTGCTTTGTGTAGGCTTCCACCATCCTACTTGTATTCTTCATTCAATAAAATATTTTCTCTTCACTGAGGCCACAAGAAGCAATTGACATTAGAACCAAACAAACAGAAAAACTAGACAGCATTGTCTTGTATTTCAACATCAGTTGATAACACCAAATGCACATGAATGTAACTCCTAGCTATCTCATACAACACTTCGATAATGTTTACTTGGCACATAAGCACAATTATTTTGAGACGCACTGCACTGTCATAATGGAGAGAAAAATAATGAAACTTGATTCTAAGCTACTACAAACATATGTTCTATATGGATCTGCACCATCTCTGCTTCTAGACCTCTCCTCCTCAACTCTTAATTACAATAATCTTCACTGTCAACCTATTATCACTATACCAATAAACTAAATTGACCATGTGCAGATTGCTGTACTGTACTTCATACAACAACTCATTGCAGTGTTCTGATTTGGAAGATTGCTCCTGGACATCAAATCAACTACCTTAGCTCTTTAGCATTCAGCTTATTCTTGTCAAAAGTAATACGTATTTATTCACATTGTTTTGAATTAATCATGCATTGTCTTATAGCTTTCAAATTTTTATGAGGTACCTGTTAATTTTTAGAATGATATTGTAGGGTAAGTGTGAGGGGCCAAATCTGGCCAGTTTGAACATAAAACAGGTAGAATATTTTAGCCAGATATGGCTGGTTTAAATGCTAAAGGGTTAATACCAGTGTGCTGCTCCAGCAAAACTACCTGGAATTATTAAAAAGCAGTAACGCAACGACAAAAACTCTTATATATAACATTTTAATAATAAGAAATAATGTTTATCCTCACATCAAATGGCTGTTCAATGTTACTACCGTAACAGGCAAATCCTTCACTGGCTGGTTACCAGTGCAACCTGCACTTTGTTTCTATTGCAAGTAGGGGAGTGAACCATCCTGTTGGGTACTCACAACTGAAGACAGGCATAAGTAGCCCAAAACCGTTCAGTCTCATGATCCTGTCATCTGCTAGAGGATGGAAGGGGTTCGCTTCCCTGCTTGCAGTATATGCAGGGTGCACCAGTAACCAACTGGCGGAGGATCTGCCTGGGGTTAAAATGATAGTAACATCGAACAACCATACTAATATGGCAATAAACATTACTTCTTAGTGTAGTTACTACTTTCATCTCTTATTGAGCTTTTCTAACTAGCTACTTTGCTTATTTTAATAACACTTTTCACTAATACCGTCATTTCACCACCTGCTACTGCGTTGGATTAAACTGATTATTATTGTAATATATATGCACTTATTTATGTTTGGTTCTTTCTCCAGACTAGATTATCTTTTAAAACTCATCATGTTGTTCTTATTGCTAATTACCTATACCTCTACAGGATTAATACTGTGTATATATATGAGTGTTTATATATATAAATATATATATATAGGCATAGGAGTGGCAGCATGTTAAGAAGCTTGCTTTCCAGCCACATGGTTCTGGGTTCAGTTCCACTGCGTGGCACCTTGGGCAAGTGTCTTCCACTATAGCCTCAGGCTGACCGAAGCCTTGTGAGTGGATTTGGTAGACGAAAACTGAAAGAAGCCCATCATATATATATATATATATATATATATATATATATATATATATATATATATATATACATATATATATATATATATATATGTGTGTATTTGTCCCCCCACCATCGCTTGACACTGATGTTGGTGTGTTTACGTTCCCGTAGCTTAGCGGTTTGGCAAAAGAGACCAATAGAATAAGTACTAGGCTTACAAAGAACAAGCCTTGGAGTCGATTTGGTCGATTAAAGGTGGTGCTCCAGCATGCCGCAGTCAAATGACTGAAACAAGTGAAAGAATGAAAGAATATATATATAGTTGTTGTTAATGATCACACAACATTCAAAATGGTTATAGGGAAGACTTCTCTAGGTAACAATCTTTCCAGATATTCTACATGACCTCAAGGTCTTCTAGATGGCCTCTCCATCTGTGTAGATTTTTGAGAGACTTCCTAAAGTTTATGGAATTAAAAGCACAATGCATCATTCCACTCAATGCACCATGTGATGATGATACTCAGTACAGAGATCTAATCTATGCATTTCTACCTTTTCTCAGTTTATTGTTGATTTCATCCATTGGAGAAGGTCTTGGCAAAAAATCTCAGAATGAATATTTGTGTGATCCTATGCCAGTTATGGCAATTCTGTAAAATTGCTTTCCTTGGAAAAAGCCCAGTCATTTTGAAAGGAGATTGCTTTCAAAGTTGCTGCTGTAGGGCATCTCTGTGAGGATGAAATCAATCCTGATGCCTTACTACTCTTTATGGCTTAGCTGGCTTCCTTAATCTCAATTGCTGTTGGGGTAATAGTCAATGTTAGGAGCATCTTCTGTTGATTGAGAGTTGGTTAGCTTGTCTGGTAGAAGAGTTTAGCACTTTCTGGAAGTGTCGGACCCATCTTGATGTTTGTTCTTATTCAGTTGTTATAATGGTGTCATCTTTGTTTCTGACTGACTGGTGTTGCTGCTACAACACTGTTTGTTGATCTTATAAACAGTAGTCTTTTCTCTCCTGGCTGCAGCTTCACATAACATAAAAAGATCACTTCACATAACATAACATAAAAGATCACATAACATAAAAAGATCACTTTTCTGGTATTCCTTTTGACCTCTTTGTCCTCGGACTTTTAGGGTAGTTGGACCTGCTCCCAGACCCTCAATAACTTCATTCCCAACATCTTTTAGCAACTCCTTATTCCTATTACCTTATCAATATCCAAGATATTGGTTACTGCTTCAAGTCAAATTTTCTTCATCTAATTCCACTTGATGTTAATTAGGCTATTGTTCTCAATTGTATCAGCAACAACACAGATTTCCAGAATAAACTATTGTTTGTCGTTAGGATGATTAAGTTTGGTGTTGCCAAGTTGTTTTTGTTGCTAACCCTGTTTCTTCACTTTGCAAATTTTCAATCTCACTGTAGCAGTTATCAAGTGGTTGTCACTAAATACATTGACCCTGGGAAAAGCTCTTTCACTATCCGTGGCTGTCACCAATTTCCATAGGCATGATCTGGTTCAGTGAGCTACTATCTGGTGACCTCCGTGTGAACTTACAAATATTCTTGTGAGGAAAGATAGTACCTTCTGATGAAACAGTTATTGTTCAAGTTTCATCCACCAAGACTTCACTGTCATTGTTTCATCACACCAAAAATTCACTTGGCATCATGAACAATGCCAAGTTGATCACTGCCATCATTCATCACTCTAAGATGTTCACTGTTATTGATTGCATCAAGATTTCACTATTATTCATCATACCAAGATATTCACATATCCTTCTCAAATATCAGAACTTGCTGTGTCGGCTATCAACTTTTATATTGACATTTTGTGTGTACAGGAACACCATCTCATCATGGACTCAATAACAACTGGACTTTTGTGTCTGTGTCTGTATGGAAAAATTCTATTAATAGCACCATTGGCGGTGTGGATTATTACTCAGCCCACATTCCCTAAAATCACTAAACAGCATTGAGAAAATAACATCTAGAATAATAGTTACCAATTTCAATGGTAACCCTTCTACTGTCACCTGCTGCTACAGCCCAACAAATGTCAGCAATGAACAAGAGGTCATAGATTTTTACAATGATTTATTGTCTCTTGTACAATCTATACCAAGACACAACATCCTCATCATTGGCAGAGATATGAATGCACAATTAGGCCATGACAATCCCCATCATAAGTACTTGTTCCATCAAACTGAAATGGAGAATACTTAGAGCACTTCTTGGTAGGAAACAAACTTCAGTGCCTGAACACTTATTTTCTGAAGAGACTGGGAAAGAAGTGGACCCATACTTCCTCAAATGGATTCAAACCTTATCATGAACAAAACGTGGATTAACAGCTGCCACAACTGTGAAGCATACAATACTTTCTTTGGTGTATCATCTGACCATCAAGTGATAACACCTAAGCTTCAGGTAAGCCTCTGAGCAAACAAGATAAAAGGAACCTCAAGACCACCCTACAACTGGGGACTATTCTGACGTACAATGAGAGAGTCCGAAATGATTTCACAATCAAACTCAGATATCGCTTTGATGTGTTACAAGGTGCCAATGTAGATTACACACCAAAACACAACATATTTCAACTTGTCCAAGCTCATTATGAGGCTGCTGAAAAATGTATCCCTTTGAGACCAAAAGTGAAATGAAGAGCCCCCTGGGGAAAGTGACAGAGTGCTTGCAAAAAGAATTAACATAAAGGAAATAATCAAGCAGTACAACAGGAATTCTACAAGAAGAAACTTAAATAGAAAAACAAAGGCACTGAAAGAATTTAATGTATTATATCAGATGGAACAGCAAAAATACATTCAAAGCCAAATCAACAAAATCAAAAATGCAGCAGACAATAAACAATCTTCCTTGGCATGGCAGAGAGTAAATGAAGTGAGTGGTCAGAAGAAATCCTCCAAAGTGAAGTTGAAGGCCTCTAGCCTACAGAAGAGACTGAGTAAGTGGAAAGACCATTTTCAAAACCTTCTTGAGAAATCACTGAATACATCAAACCTGCAGATCCATTGTATTTTTGAGGAGGTCCTGGATATCAAGCAGGGATCCTTCTCAATAGAGCTTGAAGTCATATTGAGGAAGACCAAAAACCTGCAGGATTGGATGACATCTCCCCCTGAAGTCTGGAAAACCGACAATTTCAATGGCATTCTTCTCAAATCGTGCAACTCAGTATATCATCAATGTACAGAAATCATAGTTCAGCACTGAATACACTTGTTTTATGATAGGGTTTACTCATTGAGGAGCTTACGGAGCTAGTGTTTTATTGGCATGGTGATATTTAAGACATTACATTTAATACTTTCTGCTTTATTTTATTTGACAACATATTTGTTGATTTGGGAAATAAGAAGTTGCTACTATGGAAAGCAGTCAGTTGTTAATTAAAAAAGAATGTCTCTCATCATAATTTAATGTCTGTTTTCCATGCTGGTTTAGGTTGAAAGATTTGACAGGACCCAGTGAGCCACAGAGGTGTGCCGAGTGGAAATTTGTTTTCAATACTTGTTTTTAAACTATCTCTTGGGGGCTTCCATATGTTTTAATTACATTACTAAAATATTATTATAGTTGTTTACTATAATATTATTTGACAAGAGGTCAGCAAATACAACACTATTAGCTGATAGCCAATTAAAGTTTTACATCTTTATGTTTAAATACTGTGGGGACAATATTTTCATTTCTGTTCATGTTGGTGATGGAGAAATCATTAGATAGTGCTGATAATATTCTAAGGTTGAGCTATATGCATCTATTCCTTTCCTTTACAGAATTTGACCTTTTGACTCCTGAATCCCACTCTCCCATTTACCATAAATAACTTCTAGATATTTCTTAACAACTGAAATTCAATTTATTGTTATGCAAAGTGTAAGAGTGCATCTTGCTTTGATTCCTTTCAGTTTGCAGTTTGTCCTTTTGAAGGTTTTGTAATGACAAGTTCAATTTGAGAAAAACTTTTGGTTTCAGTAATTACCATTATTAGTTCATGGAAACTTATAACGAACCATACTGAGAACAGTTGAATTCATATAGTGACTTCTGCAAATGACAAATGACAGAGCAAAAGCAATTAAACAAGTCCTGATTAACAGCACTTGTTACTAATTGTTCTGACTATGGAATTTGTGGGCTGACAAGGTAAACCCTGAAATTCAAAGTTTTTCTCAAAAACAGCTAGCTATCACGGTTTTACAGAAGTGCCTAATATTTTATTTATTTCTCCCATTTCATGATCATTTGATTCTTTCTTGATGTGATATCCAGGTGAGCATTGCTTTTAGTCTTCCTAATAATTCTCTTGACCCCTGCTGCATGTAATACTAAAACCAAAATGGGAGCCTGTTATTTGAAAATGTCAAGTGGTGGTGGTGGTGGTGCTCAGTAACATTTGATTATAATTTCTTTCTTTTTAATGCAAGATATTTCTTCTTCATTGCAACTTATGTTGGAATTAACAAGGATTATCTTGTTTTTTTGTTTTTCTATATTTGTTATAAATAAATTTTCGGTACTTATTTATATATTGTTTTATTTCAGGTCCTTGAATAAGAGACTTGAATTTTTGCTCATAATTAAGACATTATTTACCATTCTTATTACTGTTTCTGTTTTAGTTCTGGTCAAGTGAGACATGTAATTCAAAAATAACTTAGAAAACCCTGGTGATGAATGCTGTATGGAGTTAGTTGAATTAGCAAAGCAGATATTGTCTGAAATTGGGATAAATAAGCTTTATTATATTAAGGAATTATTAATGACAATTAATTATCATTAACAATACTCTGAATTAGTCAACAATCATAAACTCACCTCTCAGACTTATTCTAAGAATTTTTTTTATCATCTATTGCACCGACCTTCATATGGTTGCTTTGAGAAGCATGATAGTTAAGATACTGACTTGTAATTCTTGATACTGAGGTCAAAACTCAAACATTACAAAAGTCTTTGTCACTAGACTTATTACTCTGCTTAATTTGGCTTTAATCCTTTAGTATTCAACTCACTCTGTCAAATGTATTTATTCACACTGTTTTGAATTAATTATACATTGTTGTAGCTTTGATATGTTGATGTGATTGTTTATTTTTAGAATGACATTGTAATGTAAGAAAGATGGGTAACATCTGGCCAGTTTGAACATAAAAAAAGAGAAAATGTATGGGCCTAATATGGGTAGCTTAAATGCTAAAGAGTTAATACTAAAGATAGAAGCTGGTCCCTATATTGTAGTTGAGTTGTTGGCATTAAGTAACAACAACTGCTCCTATACTGCATATGTTTACATGTTTGCATTTCAAAGTAGCCATCTGGTTCTAGTAGAGTAAATGTAGTGCTGACTGAAAGACCAAATTTTTTATCTTCTTTCATAGATACTGCATTATATCCTTGGAAAAACCTTCTGTTCTCAGCTCATGAATATGCAACATGGTGAGGATCCATTTATCAAGCTACAATAGGAAGTTCTTCATAATTTTCTAAGTTTACAGTGCTGAACTAAAATTCTCATAGTGATAGCTTGTTGAGTGATGAACTCCATGAAGCTGGCTTGATCTAAATATACTACATAAAGAGAGATTCTTTAGACATCAACCTATGCTGTTGAATTGGGGAAGAAAACCATGTATGTGTTGTCTAAAGAACAGTAAACAAACTGTGAAATGGTCCATTAGGAGATTACTTCTTTCTTTTCCTCTACACATCAATAACATAGAATACTTTTACATTTTTATCTAACCCATAGCAAAATTTTGTAATGTTTAAATTTATTTCAGTTCTTCTGATTTACACTGTGTTGTGTATAAAATAGAAATAGAAATCGCTCAATGGTTCAATAGGTAAAAGCTATTCTTGGAGAATAGCCTTTTCTTGTTCTGATTATGTAGACTATGTCACATCAAGGGCTGGTAAAAGGATTTGAGATGTTTAGGCTGGTCACTATCAAGTTCTGTGGAATCATTAGCATTTTTCCAATAGCCAGCTGTTAGTCATGAATATTTAGTATTTTGAAATCTATGATCTTGGTACTTACAGTGGTAAGCAAGTTTTATGAGGGGATGACTATTTTGTTAGTCAATTTGAGTGACATCATAAAAATTTTTTGCTTTTAGTTCCCTTGGTTTTAATGTTGAATGTACTGTGCATCTATTTTGTTATATATATAATAAGAATGATGTAGATAACCTAGAAAGTTTGAAGAAAACATTGAATATTAATTTCATTTGGAGATGGACAAAATTGAACTTTTCTTTTTAAACTTGTCTGTGGAATATTGTTCAAACATATTTTTATGTACAATATTATTATCATTATTATTATTATTGATGATGATGATTATTATTATTAAGGTGGTGAGATGGCAGAATCGTTAGCACACTGGACGTAATGCTTAGTGACATTTCGTCTGTCTTTACATTCTGAGTTCAAATTCCACCAAGGTTGACTTTACCTTTCATCCTTTTTGGGAGATCAATAAAACAATTATCAGTTGAGCACTGGGGTTGAGGTAATTGAGAGCTTCCACCTCTAGTTTTTGGCCTTATACCAAAATTTAAAATGATATTATTATTATTATCATCAAGGTAGCAAGATGGCAGAGTCATTAGTGCATCGGACAAATACTTAGCAGTATTTCTTTCAGTGTTATACTTTAAATTCAAATTCCACTGAGGTCAGCTTTACCTTTTGTGCTATTGAGATTGATAAAATAAGTACCAGTTGATCTCTGGGGTCAATGTAGTCGACTTACCGACTCCCCCAAAATTACTGCTTGTGTGCCAAAATTTGAACCATTATTATTATTATTGAGTGTGAGAGCAGTGCATGTCATCAAAGTGACACTGGGGAACAAATATATGAACCCCAATATACCCATGATAACTACTGGTCTGAAAAAGGGTACAATAGGCAGATGCATAATAACCATATGTGTGCGACATGGTGACCTCATATCAAGATAAACAGCTCATGGCTTGCAGGTGGAGTCCAGTTAGAATTTTCTTGAGGTCATTTAGCCCATCCTGCTCAAAAGGTCCTTAAATAAGGGTTGTTTAAGGATGATGAATGAAACACCCATGTTTCCAGGGATGAATTATTGAAACCCTAAAGAATCTCTTTCAACACATGACTGATGCTCCCCCACTACTCCTGCTCATGATCAGAGATACACATATTATCAGCCACTATGGGACATGCTTAAATGGTTATAGTCAAGCAAATCTGTGGTATTGAACTGAATATTTGCTGTAGCCCATCCTTTATACCAAGAGAAAACCTGTACAAGTTAGCACTTTCAATCAGTTAAGATCAAAATCCGAGAGAGCCACTGCCTGGTATTATTATTATTATTATTGGGACAGTGAGCTAGTAGAATTGTTAACCTGTCGTACAAAATGCTTCACAGCATTTCTTCTAGCTTTAGGTTCTGTGTTCAAATTCTGCTGAGGTTGACTTTGCCTTTCATTCTTTTGCAGTGGATAAAATAAGTACCAGTTGAGTACAGGAATTCATATAATTGGCTAGCCCCCTCCCTTAAGAAAAATTTTGGGCCTTGTGTGTATTGTAGAAAGAATTATTATTATTGAGTGAGAGAGCAGCGCATGCCATCAAAGTAATACTGGGGTAAAATATACGAAGCCCAGTATACCCATCATGACTACCCATCTGATAAGAGTACACCAGACACATGCATCAAAACCATATGTGTGTGACTTGGTGATCTCGTATCAAGATTAACAGTGCATGACCTTGCAGATGGGGCCCAGTTAGAATTTTCTTGAAGTCGAGTAGCCCATCCCACTCAAAAGGTCCCTGAATAAGGGTTTAAGGATATTGAATGAAACACACCTGTTTCCAGAGATGAATTATTCAAACCAAAGAATTTCTCTCAACACATGGCTATGATCCGCCCCCACTACTTCTGCTCCTGATCAGTGATGCACATATTGTCTGCCACTAAGGGACATGCTCAACTGGTTATGGTCAAACAACTGACAAGCAAATCTATGGTACTGAGCAGAATATTTGCTGTAGCCCATCTTTTACACTAAGACAAATGATATACATGATAACACTCCCCGTCAGTTAAGATGAGAAGGCATGAAAGCCACTGCCTGGTACTGCGTCAGGGCATTTTTTATTATTATTATTATTTTCTCTTTTGATTAACCTTAGGAATTGGGTTTTCTTTTATCTTTTCATCTATGTACCTATTATTATTATTTTCCCTTTCTATTAACCTTAGAAATTGTGTTTCTTTTGGGATTTCTTTTATCTTTTCATCTATGTACCTATTATTATTATTTTCCCTTTCTATTAACCTTAGAAATTGGGTTTCTTTTGGGCTTTCTTTTATCTTTTCATCAATGTACCGTATTCATTTAATTATGAACAATGGTCAGGTATTCATTTTTCTGTGATAAATAAAATGTTTTATGACATAAATTATCAAACATTTTGATGCTGAGCAATCTAAACTATATTATTTTTGATTAAAAAGTGAAATTATAGAATAAATAATAAAATCAATACTTTCTATCAGAAAGTATTGACTTTCTTAATATTTTTTAAAGGTATTTTATTAAAAGTTTATTTTTAGAGACTGTCATGCTAGTTAAAGGAAAACATGAAAAATGATGTGTGATATTTTGTATTTAATTTCCTCCTTTTTTTTAATTTTATCTATTTTAAAATTTTGGTTAAAAATGGAATTTTTTGAATATATATTTTTAATGAAATTCTTATTTCAATGGCTGCTTTATGTGTTAGCTTATGATGCCAATGGTGTTCATGTTATATAAAAGGGGTGAAAAAAAACAAACTGAGAAGCAAAATGTTTTAGTGCACTTTAACCATTTTGATATTAACCAACCCAAATTCCATCCATGGTTCTATGATGCAACCTTCTTGTTTTAAAGTTATTTAAGTTAAAATCTTCCATCAAGGTTTTGTACTAATTTATGGGTGGAATTCTGGTTTAAGCACCCCATATAACCCCTTATAACATTTTTTTTATTTTTTGGAATTTAAAAACAAATTTTTTTCCTAATTGTATGAATTCCCATGTATAGAACAAAAATTCACAAAAGTTTTCTGAAAATTCCAAAAACTAAAAAATGATGAGGGTTATATGGGTTGCTTAAACCAGAATTCTGACAATTTATGTTCATCAAAATTTTATATTGTTTTGAACACTAGCTTAACCCTTTTGATACTAAACTACCTCTGGTTCCATGCTATATCTCCCTGTTTCAATGTGATCTAAACTACTTCCTTCCATCAAAATTTTATTTTAATCTATGTTCTAAATAATGACAAAATTATATTACCAAATTTTTCATTATTTTCAAAATTAACTGAAGTAAAGATAGTGTTGAAATATAGTAACAAAAGGATTAAATATAATACACCTTTTCAAATGAATGGAAAATATCTTTACTCTTAAGTTCCACTTGAGAGTGAAGGTTGCAGAATTCACTATTTTGACAATCTTTTTGTGAAGCTTTCAAAGTATTTTCCCATTTTCACAACAGATGCTATCATATTTTCATTCATATAACATCCTGCTTTTGTTTTTGACTAACCTTTTTGATATCACTCCCACCTGAAACTGCTCTTGGATCTGTGTTACAAACTCCTTGTTTTAACCCTTTTGATACTAACTCATCCAAGACTACCATGGTTCTGTACTACAAATGTCTTGTTTTCAAAAATTCTGAATTAAAATCTTCCACCAAAACTTAGTTGTAATTTATGTTCCTAACACTAGTTTAATAACAAAGTTATTTTCATTAAATTCTTTGTTATATTTAAAATTAATTGAAATAAACACTTAGGGTATCTCAACAAAAAGATTAAAGTGATCTAAATTGAAAGCTCCCATCAAAATTTTGTGTTAATTTATGCTCCAAACTCCAGCTTAATGACAGTTATTTTACCAAATTCTTCATTATTTCAAAATTAATTCAAACAAAAGCAATGTATTTCAACAGAAATAAGGTAACAAAAGAATTAAAAAAGCATCTTGATAAAGTGAGGATCTAACATATTTAATATAGTGAGGTCCACAAAATATTTTATTAAGCCTTATGCATTCAGGTTACTCCATCAAATGTAATACTTATTCATTAACTTTATTTTGAATTAATCTTGCAGCTTTGAGATTTCAATGATGTGATTGTAGGGTAGGTGTAAGAGACCAGATATTGATAGTTTGAACATAAAACAGATAGAATATTTGGGCTGCATGTGGCCAGTTTAAAATGCTAATGGGTTAATTCAAATTTAACCTGTAATGAAAAGTAAAACCATTAATGTTCATGATAATTCTTGTCAAAAAATGCAAGTTAGATAACTGTGAGGTCTACATTAATAAAAAAAAGTTTGATTAAAGAATGAGCTGGGTCTTTGGTAAGTACTGTGGTGACCCCAAACATGTTTCAGAGTTATTGAACCTCATCAGAATAGCATAACCTTACTTGAATTTACTAGACCTTAGAATGATTGAGAAAATATGAGTAACAAAGCATTCTTGATAAGGTAATTTAAAATAATGAAAAAGGTGCCTCTTATATGAAGAATATATAATTAAATATGTTAGCTTCCACCTAACTATTCATTTTCCATGCAGAAGGCATCTCTGGGGAGCATCTTGACTAATATAATACAAGGGATATATTATTTCAGCATTAACTGTGAAACAAACGGTCATTCAAACTGAAAGAGCTGTTCACATTTATTACAATTGTTATTATTGTTATAAGATGGTGAGCTGGTAGAATTTTTAGAGCAGCAGAATAAATGCCTTGTGGTTTGTCTTCCTATTCTTTACATTCTTAATTCAAATCCTACTAGCATCAACTTTAGCTTTCATCCTTTCAGAGTTGCAGTCACGTACTAGCATCGATGGTATTGACCAACTCCCTGCTTACACACTAAATTTCAGGCCTAGTGCGTACATTGGAAGCAGTTATGAATTTTCATGTGTGATAAAACTTGTGCAATTTTTACTCAACACTTGATTAGGGGTGGTGGCGGGTTGGATAGGGGAAGACACCCAGTTACATTGGTTAATGAAACAAGGGAGGTAACTCTTTATTCTCAGTGAAATAAATCTTAAGGTAGCAATGAGTGCTATTGATTAACCTGGACATAATTTATTATTGGTATTTATGTTCAACTGTATTAGTGGTACACACACACACATGATATATATATATATGTTTGTGTGTGTGTGAATGGATTTTACCAATGCTGCATTGATAAATGGTAAAGTTGTCTTTGGTATTATCCACTCTCTACAGTGTATGGTCCCAATTTTCATATTATAACTATATTATTTGAATGACTGACTTAACCAGTTACACTATTGATACATTTATGGCAATAATCAATACCATTATTGCTTTACTTTGTATAAATTAGTTACTTGCAACAATTTATTACAAGGTTTTATTTTTATTTGTTAAGTTTTATTACTTTCAGAATTATATACAAATTACCATGCCAGTTTTATGTAATTTGCTTAATGAATCAGGCTGCTTAATTTGAGATGATGAATGTTAATTTGTGAAGATGTGTGAAGCTGTTTGCCAAAAAGTTTCTTCATTGTTTGGCAATTTGTCAGTTTGGTTGTTTACTATATTTCTAACCTGTCTACCAAAATGCTTGCTTGCAAAGTTGTATGTTTCAAGCTACCTGTAAACCTAAGTTGGCTATTTGCTTATAATATATAGTAAGGACAAAAACAAACTGGCTTTCACACACTCTATATATTATTTTCCAGTTTAGTTATTTGCTAATCATTTGCCTAATTTATCCATGTTTTGTAAATATGGCAACTGGACAAGTTATTGTAGGTAATAAATTACTTTAAATGATCTTTTAATATTAGCATGTATGAGCATGTCTGAATAGTTTACAAGTTTAACGTTGACTTCTAAGTTGACTCTGCTAAGCTGAGTAGATTTTTTTGTTTACTGGTTACTCAGTTTGTTAACTAGTTGGTTGATAGCTATTTTACTATTTGGTTGTCTGCAAAGTCAGTTATTTGGCAATGTGTAACACTGCATGAAGAACATGCCAAGTTAGCAGTCAATTGCATGATATGCCTAATTGCATGCTTGCATGCAATATTTGTATATTGTTACACATAGGCTATTTTCTTATAACTTGTGTGTCTACTGTGTTCAGTGCCAATTTATTTGGCTACATTACTATGTCTTCAGATTAGCAACTTTACTGTCAACTTTGGTAATCTCACTATTTGGAAAGTAACAATTTTCTTTTCTTTCAAGCATATTATAAAAGTTACATATTTCCTAGTTGGATCAATTTATATATTTTCTAATTTCATTATTTTAAAAATTTTTTATTTTATGAATCCAACTTAAATATATAATATATAATTTGCTTGCAAAATTTTTAGTTTGTAGCTAGTTGGCTATTTCCATTATAAACTATGGAGCATGAATTGGCTCTTAAAAGTATTTCCTGTGTTTTGCCATTTTAAATTAGCACTGTAGCTACTGCATATGTAGCCTATTGGGATATTATAATACTATATATATATGTGTGTGAGTATATGAGTATGTATATATGTATGCGTGTGTATATCTATGTGTGTATATGTATATATATATATGTGTGTGTGTATATATATGTGTGTGTGTGTATATATATATATATATATATATATATACATACATACATACATACATACATACATACACATATATATATATATATATATAAATATTATTTTTAAATATCCAAGGGAAATAACCCATTCGCTCCTCAAAATAACCCATTCATGTTCATAAATCATTTCGTATAAATCAAATTGGGTATGCTTATTTCTTAGCATTTGAACTATTTGAGTTATTTTCGCAATTTATCCAGTACAACGCTTAAACAAGTAAATGGTATTTTCTTAAACAATAGATCCACTTCTTTCGGTTAGTGACTTATTCACGAATATACCAACACTAGCGCCGCTGAAGGTAATATTCTCTGCGAATGTACAAAAGCTTTTTTTCAGAGTTATTTACTTTGAATTGTTATTATCTCATATCTAATTAGCCTGTTATTACGTAACATGCTTCACGATTTTAGTATACATACCTTATTAGTATCTCCTCCTAAGTTCTATATACTTTGGGAATGTATTAAAGCCCTTTCATGTTATTACATAATTGACTTCACAATTTGGGTATTCATAATTCATTGAGAATTCCTAAAAACAAGATCCTGTGTAAGACAGTTCAGTATTCCCAATAAATGCACAAAAACCGTTTTAAGGGCTACATACTTTGTATTTTTGTTACTGGATTAACAAAACAATTATGAGAACAGAACTAAGGGATACCCTCGCTTGATGGGGATGCTCAGGTTGGAGGGATCAGTGGAATGGCTGGCAGGGCGAATAGAGTGCAGTATTATGGGCATGTGTTGAGGAGGGATGACGAGCATGTTCTGAGGAAGGTGCTTGAGTTTAAGGTAAATGGACTGCAAAAGCAAGGTAGACTGGGGAAAACATGGAGAGGACAGGTGGAGGAGATTAGAAGGATTGGCTTGAGAAGGGAGGACACCCAAAACCAGGCAAGATGGTGTGAGGGCGGTTGCTATGGCCATGAGGTAGAGCGGGCCACCCCTGTTAATGGAGACAAAACCCGGATTTAAAACACTGAATGATGATGATGATTTTGTTATTTCTTGACAAAAAACATGACGTCTATGACATCAACACACATACATACAGAATACACACACATATAATGAATGTCATGGTGTGTCAATCAACACAAACACCCGTCTGCTATCTGTGACAGATCATGAGTGGAAATGCTTGAAGGGGCTTTTTGTTTTCATCTTTCCTATTTGGATTTTTGAAACACACATCCATATCCAAATAGTGGAGAAAAACCTGAATGTAGGATATATATTCATTCCCAGAATGTAGGTTGGCATAAACTATTTGAATATTAATTTTGAGTTAGAAAATCTCATGAGATTGCACCATATATATATATATATATATATATATATATATATATATATATATATATATATATATATATATATATGTGTGTGTGTGTGTATATTTCACTTGGGTATTGTGAGACTAATAACCTGGTGTAGAACTCAATATCTGTATGCTTCAGAATGAAGTGTTAGACGAGTACAGAGCAGTAATAAGAAAACGAGATGACAAAGGAAAAAACGATTGTTATGAACTTCATTAGCTTACAGCTGTTTCTACTATAAGATGCAGTGGACCCTTAATTGAGTGCCTGAATAACACCTTATAGCTTCATTGGAGCCTCAAATATGAAGTCATCTTCTTGTGTATATATATATATTTATATATACAGCGTGTGGTGAATAAAGTCATCTAAATTATGCAAAAATGAAAATAACTCTGACATAAGATTACCCAAGAATATCTTGAAATACTAAGGAGGAAATTTATTCAATGACATTGCCATTGGCTTCAACCACTGCCTCCAGACAACTTTGGAATCTCCTGCAGCTCTTCTGGACAGTCTCTTTATTTAAGTTGGTGTATGATGCCTTAATCCTTGCCTTAAGTTTGTCTTACAAGGAGTTTTGTTGGTCTCTTGTTCAATTGCACCCCACACATAATAATCAAAGGAGTTGCAGTCTGGGGAATTAGGTGGTGAGATGTTAGCGGTGATGTGGTTGCAGAAATTGTCTGACAGTCATGACTGGGTTCTCCTGCTTGTGTGGCATGGTGCAGAGTCCTGTTGTGAGAGATAGGGTCTTCCAGCAACCACCCTCTTGACCCAGGGCAACACTATTTCCTCCACCAGGCACTTTATGTAGGCCTCTGTGTTAAGTTTGAGGCCGTGTAGGAGGATGAATAGCAGTATAACATTGCCATCACTAGTGATCACTCCAAATACCATAATGTTGACTGGATGTTTGATTTTTATCACTCTTGGTGCATATCCTTAGATTGACACCAAAACACTCTGAAATGTTCGTACTGAAGTTTCCAGTGTGAATGCCAAGCAGTACAGCATGTCGTTTCCAAATTTCTGGCAGAGTAAATTGTGTCATGGTGCTGTTTTTCTCACAGACGGTGCCCACCTAATTCTACTATACTGTGTAGTTGACAAAATCAAAAACAAACAATGCATATGCACAAACTTGAAAATATAAAATGGCAACAATTTACCCATTGCACCTCTTCGGACAGGGGAGGTCAGCCACTTCCCCTTAGTGGCTGACCTCCCCTGTTCGAAGGTTATAATGGACACAGGTTCGTGTGTCACATAGCTAGCTAGAGGCGAATGCCTCTTGGAGCTAATCAACGGCAGCATTCGTCCTATTTCCCTGGACTGCCATGTTAGCTTGGCGATAGCTATTAATATATACATACACATGTATATCAAATATAGATTGCAAAAATCAATTTTTTTCCAGTTTCTGATTTTTCATAGCACATTCTCAATATATCAGCCTATTCTAATATACTTTTTTAAAATAATGGAAAATCATCATCATCTTTGTTTAACATCCTCTTTCCATGCTGGCGTGGGTTGGACAGTTTGACTGAGGACTGGCAAGCCAGGAGGCTGCACCAGGTTCCAATCTGATCTGCAAGGTTTCTACAGCTGGATGCCCTTCCTAACACCAACCACTCTGAGAGTGTAGTGGGTGCTTTTTACATGCCTCTGGCACAGGGGCCAGCCAGGCAGTACTGGCATCGGCCATGCTTGAATGGTGCTTTTTATGTGCCACGCACAGGAGCCAGTCCGGTGGGACTGGCATTGACCACGCTCGAATGGTGCTTTATGCAACTAAAAATAAATAACTGCATGCTTTCATTATCCTTAACATTCATGTGATTTTAAATCCAGCATTTGCCCCAAAGAGATAAATCCTTCACTGCATATAATATTTGTATCACAATTTAGGTGGAAAATAACAATAATACATCAAGGAATTACAAACGCTTACACTTAAACAAAAATATGTTATTCAAAAGCATTGCTGTGAAAATAATATTTTGCAAGTTTAACATGCTTCAGACTGAAGTGTAAACATATTAAAGTGCATGATACAGGAGCAGTAGTTTATGTATTGAGGTATATTTGTACATAGATGGCAATCAAGAGTTGCACAGGACTGAAGTATTTCTTAGCTATAAAGATGTAAATTTGGTAATGATAACATTGAGTTTTTTAAGCACTACCAAATGGTATTAGTAGTTGAATGTAAAGCATTAAATGCACAAATTATTTGCACATATACATAGAAAAATGAAAATAGAAAACTTTCTTTAAATCTGTTGACACCAACCTGCCCTTAGTTCTATGAAGCAAACTTCCTGTTTTAAAGTTATCTTGATTAAAATCTTCCATCTAAATTTCATGCAAATTTATGTTCCAGACACCAGCCAAAAACTGACAGTTTAATAAATTGTTTGTTACTTGGAAAATATTTTGAAACAAAGACTTCATTGCAACAGAAATACAGTAACAAAAGAGTTAAATATTACATTGAATGTTGTATGTGTGTGTGTGTGTGTGTATATATATATATATATATATATATATATATATATATATATATATATATATACACACACACAGTACTCTTTGATCTCAGCCAAATGGCCAAGATATGAATGCGTGTCTATTTGAGTTTCCATCAATTTTTCCCATTCACTAGTCTGAACATGGTATGGCTTGATCTATCTAATGCATATGCCTCAGTGCCACACAAATTACTGATGAGAGCCATGGACCACTTCCAGATTGCAGACAAAGTAAAAAGATTAATGAGGATATATTATAACAGTTTTGAGATGAGGTTTATAGCTGGAAATTTTACAACAGATTGACACCGATTGGAGATTGGCATTGCTGCTGGCTGCGCAGTATCTGTTATGTGGTTTATCTTAGTCATGGAGATGATTTTGAAAGCAGTGGACTTTTTGGAAAAAATCGCCCATGTTCAATCACCTAAGAAGGCCTTCATGGATGACGTGACACTTCTATCAACAGAGGTTAGACAAGTTTGTGAAGTGGTCAAGGATGCGATTCAGAACAAAGTCGCATAGTCTGACATTTAATAAGGAAGTGCAAAGAGAATTCAAGTTTCAAATAGTCAAGGAAGAACCCGTTAAGAGCTTAGGGTGAGTATATGCCGGAACATTGTCATGTAGGAGTCATAGGATGAACATTATGAAACAAGCCAAGGTTGGATTAACAGTAATTGACAACTCAAAGCTGCCAGGTAGATTTAAAATTTGGTGCTTACAGTTCAGCTTGTATCTGTGACTTTCGTGGCCACTTTTAATATATGAAGTAGCACTGTCACAAGTTCAAATTATTGAACAAAAATGTAATGTGTTCACTAGAAAGTGGCTAGGCCTACCTCGGATGTTGAACAATTCAGCTCTATATCGTAAAAGAGGCTCATTGCAGTTACTGCTAGTGTCAATAGTTAAAATTTATCAACTAGGGAAGGTAAATGGTGATGATGCTGAGAGAGTTAAAAAACATAGAAATCAGGTGTAATCCACCAAATGTAAAAACGACCAGGAAGTGGAAAGCTGAAGCAGAGACTGATGACATTCTGTCTTACCGAGAGATGGTAGGTGCAACACAAATTCATTGGAAGGGACTTGGTTTTGGCGCAGATTGGTTCAGACCATTTGCAAGTATGATGCAGAGCAAACGCAAATCTGTTGTTAGTAACAGCGTCAAAACAAGGGAAACAGAAAGAGAAGAGAGCTTCATTTAATCCAATGCACTCAACAAGAGCAGATGACGAGATGGGAGGAACATGTTGAGAGAAAAATAAGTCAGAATGAAATATGGAGGTGGACTACATCTTGGCTAATTTTTGTGATTCATTCATCCTATGATGTCTTGCCATCGTCTACAAATCTAGTAAGCTGGAATGTCTCAGAGAATGATATACAAATGCAGAAAGGTCGGAACACTGAAATATAATCTTTCCAGCTGTTCACTAGCATTGAATAGATATACATGGAAACACAACCTGGTCCTTAAGATTATCTTCAAGGCTATAAAGAAACAAATTGCTTTCATCAACAGTGGAAAAAAAAAACATTGAAAGGACCAACCAGAGATTTCATTACCTTCATGCACTCAGGACAGCAGATCTGTGTTGAGGAAGAAACTTCCTGTGAGCGTTGAAAAGTAGAACGGCTATTGGGAGGTGGCTGCAGATTTACCAGGGTGCCAAAGATTCTTTCCCATTCCATAATACAGATTTTATGATTTAGCAGTCCTTGCATGGAATTTTTGTTTCTTTTTTTTAGACAAATATTACGCTGATGAGATTCATATACATAAATGTGAATTTTTATAAATTCACTAGTGAATATGAGTTGAAACAAAAATTGTAGGATATATATTTGTTTTAATTATTTATTATATTATATCTTTTTATAGTATAATTATATTATAATGTTAATAAATTTTTAATATGTCAATTATATTTGTCTATTTCCTTTAATATATATATATATATATATATATATATATATATATATATATATACATGCACACACATATAATGTGTGTGTATGTATACAACACTATTAGGTATCTGAGTAAATTCATTCTATATAAGAGAATATTTCTAGCTTTGCTCTGAAACAATTTCAACATTCTAAATCCTGATGAGAACTGCATCAAAGCTGAACAGAACCCACCTAAGTTGTAGCTATGAGCAGTCTGTAGTTAGATCTTCATATTTCTCAGAAGTAAGTTTTGAAATATTTCCTTAAGTAGACAGCTTCATGTGCTCCATAATGTGATTTGCACTCAATACATCAGTAGATCAGGAGGTTTCCCTTAGGAGTGGTAATTCTGAAAAATTTTTATTTGCAACAATATTTTGTTCTCATATAGTGTAACTAATCTCTTAGTTTAGAAATGTGATTTTATAACGAGCAAAATTATTGTTCTGTTCCGGTGGTATTGTATAAACATATTAAGAGATGCGTTATTGATTCATGACATCACTCTTATCAGGTTTTAAATAGAGTATACAGTTACCAGATTTCATTCCAAGAAGGTCAGATTTGGTAGAACATTGTATTTTATTTTTTTTATCCATATTTGATTCATATATTTTGTGCTTTGTTTGCGCGTGCGTTTTATACACTGGCAGAGGTTTTGTTATATTAATACATAGTTATAAAATAAGCATGAATAATGGCCATTTTAAGTATTATAAGGAATAGTCACTGGAGTTATTTCCCTTGCAGCTGCAACGCAGAAGAAACGAAACAACCGGAACCCCCCGTCCAGACCTCCGCTGTTCGAAGACACAAGTAGCCAACAAGCTCCTTATGGCTATCCAAATGAAGGTAACAAAAAATAAAAGATAATAATACAGACAATGATAATTACAATAAAAAAGATATAAGTATTATAAATGTTAACGTTATAAAATTAACTAGCATGCCTGTCTCTTCTATGTAAGTCTGTTTCTTGATGTATTTTCTTTTAGAACTGTTTAATCTGTTGTGTTTTCCCCTCTCACTGTAGGGAAACTGTTGAGGAAAGAAAAGATTCATTATCATAATTTTCATTGTAGATATTTATTTTAAGTTATAATTCTTTAAAAAAAAAAAAGTTAAAATAGCATGAATTAACTCCCTTATATTTGTTCTCCGTCTCTCGTTTCTGCAAAGCAGAAATATTTCAACTTAGATAAAGAGCCGTAAATTAACAGAATCGTCAGAGCATCGGGCTAAATACCTTGCGATATTTCTTACGACTCTTCACGCTCTGAGTTCAAATCCTGCCTAGGCCGACTTTGACTATTTATCCTTCCTGCAGAGATAAAAGTACCAGTCAAGTATTGGTGTTGAAAGTATCAACTAACCCCTCCCCTCAAACATTCCTGGTCTTTCGCCTGAATTAAAAACCTTCATTTCAACTTGGATAAACCTTTAGCTCTACAGACTGTGGGCATGCTGAGGCACCACTTTGAATGGTTTTAGTTGAACAAATAAATCCCAGTACTTATTTTATTGGTCTCATTCGTCGAACTGCTAAGTTAAAGAGACGTAAACAAACCAGCACTGGTTGTCAAGCGGTGTTGGAAGACATACATAGATACATACAACTTATATATATCCTTATCAAAGTACTGCTTTTATGCAAGTGATGTCACACTTCCTCTGATTCAACAAGAGCTTTAAAGTTCTCGGTTGTTTACCCATGATTAGGAGGTCCTTTTCTGTGATTATATTTAACTCGGTTCCGCTGGACTTAAATTCCACTGGACTTAGATCCCACTGGACTTAGATTCCACTGCACTTCCACTCAATCCCAACGATTACACCTGTTTTCCTGCTTCTCTCAGCTTGTTTCGAATTTATGTATAATTCTCTGTCTAACTACATGGCACCCTGGGCAAGTGTTTTCTACTTGGGCCCCAGGCTAATCAAAGCCTTGAGAGTGGATTTTGGTAGACAGAAACTTAAAGAAGCATGTCATATATATATGTATATGTTATATGCATCTGTGTGTGTATCTGTATTTGTTCCCCATCACCACTTGATAACCAGTGTTGGTTTGTTTACATCTCAAATGTAAACAAATCAGTATTCTATTGGTCTTTTTGGCAAAAGAGACCAATAGAATAAGTACTAGAGTCAATTCATTCAACTAAAACCATTCATGGTGGTGCCCCAGCATGGCTTTAGTCTAATGACTGAAACAAGTAAAAACATTGAAAGCTCCACTGATATTTTCCATACCTACATCCAACAATATTGTATTTATTAACTTTCTCTTTTTCTTGTTATTAGGTTACCCACCCAACTCTGGGCCAAACCCCTATGGACAGCAACCCCCCAATATCAATTTCCCTGGAGGCCAACTACTCAATGACCCAATGGCCTCTATGGCAATGCAATATGGATCTTCACTTGCCGATCAAGGAAAAGAATACATGCATAAAAATGTATGGAATATCTTTATGTTTCCATTGCTATCACTACTATTGTTGTCACCATCACACTACCACCATTATTATTCATTAACATTACTGTTACCGCCATCATCAGTCAATAACAATGCTATCATTACCACCATCATCATGATGAGTCAATAATAATGCTGTCATTACCATCGTCATCAGTCATTAACATTACTGTCATTACTTTCACTATCATTAGTTAGTGACCGTGCTGTCATTAGCACCACCATCATCAATCATTAACATTACTGTCATTACCATCTTCATTAATCATTAACACTACTGTTATCATCATCAACATTACTGTCACAACTATCTTCATCATCAGTCATTAACATAACTGATACTTTGACCACCAGCATCATGAGTCATCATCAGTCACTAATATGACTCTTACTACCACTTCTTATATGAGATAGCCTCTATGTGGTTACTCGGCCTGTTAGAAATAGCAACTCAGATCTTACCATTATAGGAAAGGTCACAACAGTTAATATGGTCCTGGGTTCCCTGCAGGTAGAGGAAAAGAAGGAATGATCACAGCTTGATGCTTTGGTCATGGGTTTGTTAGATTAGGGTGGACCTAGAGTTAAACAGCAACAATTTTTTGTTGAAAAACTATTTATTTCTGTTGCTAAATCTGTTAGGGAAGTCAGGAAACAAATTTCTGATCCATTATTTAAAAGAATTTTAAAACTTTATGCAAGTAGTAGTAGTCAGTTTAATGGACTGTTGACCCAACACTGCCACATCTCCTTAATTTATGATCTTAGGCCAATGTTAGAAATCTTTGATTTATTTTTCTTCTGTCTCAGGTGGTGGAGATAATGAAGACAGTATAACACCTAACATAAAGATTTATAGCATATATAGATTATTTTTATTTATGCTCAGTGTTATGTTTGGTAATATTATCTGTTGTATTTATATTTTATTATCTGTTATATATACATATCATCACCATCATCATCATCATCATTTAACATCTCTTTTTCATGCTGGTATGGGTTGGATGGTTTGACAGGAGCTAGCAAGCCAGAGGGCTGCACCTAGCTCTAGTTGCCTTTTGGCATGGTTTTGTACAGCTGGATGCCTTTCCTAATGCCAACTACTTTACAAAGTGTACTAAGTGTTTTTTATGTGGCACCATTACCAACAAGATCACCAAGTACTTTGAGAAGCAAAAACTCCTAAACTGGAAGGGAGGACAAGGATTGAGGGTGGTGACTTTATGCCAGTTGAGAGATCAAAGGTATAGAGAGAGGGACAGTGATAGGTGTCATGCTATAGAGTAGCTACATAATTATCCCAGTTTGAAAAGAAAGTAGAGTGAGTTACAGAGTAAGATAAAGAGAGCAATGGTGAGAAAGATGTGTTGGAACCTGTCCTCGAGGGATATTGGGAGTGATGAGAATAGATGAGGTAATACTGAGGTTTGAACTGGGTAGGATAGAGGGGACTAGCAAATAGTGGAGAGAATTATAGGAGAGGCTTGGGGACTGGGTTTGTGGTAGATATGTGAAGTTATATTAACTGAGTGTTTAATACCTATAGTTATTAACATATTTAGGCCAGATGAAAATAGACATGGCTATGAATTCCAAGCTAAAGGCCACATATTTCTGCTTAATAGATTTTTTGTTTTATCTTAAGTAAAAGACATGATCATGCAGATTTAAATTTTATTGTTTAATGTTAAAATAACTTCTCTTTTACAGATAGAAAAGTATGTCTCCACGTCCAAACTGAAATACTATTTTGCAGTGGACACCAGTTACGTTGGCAAGAAACTCACTCTTCTCCTATTCCCCTACTCACATACAGTAAGTTGCTAACAACAGAAAGAATATTTTTCAATATATTAACATAAAATATGCAGATAGTAATGGCCTATCACCATGTAGCTTATTGAGTCACAAATTTATATCTTAATGCAAGTTTATCATTGTTTTCTAGAGGCTTTCCTTTGCAAACATCTTATACTTAATTACTCCTATTTAAAATTTTTTATTTTATTTCTTTACTGTTGTAGAGCAATAGAGTTACTACAGGGTGTGGAAACCGACTAAGTTTTTAAAGCTACTTAACATACTTCTAAGGTTAATTGTGATGTACCTTTTTGTTTCTGAACCTGCTATTATTTGTAATTTTTCTCTATTCCCAATAATTGGAAGTAAAATTTATAACATTATCCAGATTATTTGAAAAATAAAATAGAACTCACTATTGATAATAATATCTCCTTTTTAACCATAAGTTAAATGTAATTAAACGTAGTGCTAAAATTGTTTCTTTCTTAATAATCGTTTCAGTAAAAGTTTCAGAAATTGTACATCTTAGTTTAAAAATATGTCTGATCTATTGGTAAGATAACTGCATTTCTAGTGAAGGATACTTTATAGCTGTGGTTCTTTATCTTTTGTAGCTTAGTGCCATTTTCATGAAATACCAAAAGAAAAGCCATTTTATTTTATTTTAATGGCTAATTTTGTATAGTAGTATATTATTCCACCTAGTATGTATTTCATTTTGAGATGATTGCATGGGTTATTTGAAACTTTTATGAAAATTACTAAAGAAGATGCTGACTTTTAGAATGAAATTATATTGGGCTTTGGTACTTCATCAGTCAGATTTCGGCATACAACACAATATCCTACTCCTATTATAATCCAGAGAATTTTTTTTTTTTAAGTGTTTAAAATAAGTAGTATTCCTGATTTAAATATTTTATTTCTAAGAAAACTTCTAACAACTCTAAACACCCTGCTCGTCTTTGCGAGTTCACACTGCCCCAAGGGTGTGTTACTGCTCAGGTTTAACCACTGCTCTCAGTCTGAAAATATTTACTCTCAAAGCTACATGAACCAAAACACAGTTATCTGATTTTTCAAGAAAATTAAACATCTGTAAGAAATTTGAATTTTTGACATATGAGTTTGCAGTCCCAAACCATTTTATGTCTGCCACTGACTAATAGTGATATGCAATTTTTTGCAAAACATCAAAGGACTGGAAGAGCTATTCAATGGAACCCTAATGATATATATTTTGAATTGTATATGATTAATAATCAAGGTTAGTTAAATCTGTTGACTTCAAATATTACACTATGTTCTGATCATGTCTTTAGAAGTGAGCATTCTTTGAGTAGACAGTCTATAATGGACCAATTCCTTTAGCTTTGTATGGTTGCATTATCTGAAATAAATTTATAGAAAAAAGTTTTAAATATTCGTAAATTTTTTTCATATTTTTTCTCCCTCATCTGAAATCTCTATTTTACTTTGCTATCTTTAATTACCAGGATTGGTCAATTCATTTTAGTCCAGGGGAACTTGTGGCACCAAAAGATGAGCTTAATGCTCCAGATCTTTACATACCTGGTAAGTAATCTTACTTTCAGATTTGGTTTATAGAACAGAATCATGAAACATTTTCTTGCAGTTGTGGAATAGATGAGCTTTAACACTGTACAAAGGAATACTGATATCTGTTGAGATTTATGTTAATCAGATATTTATTCTCTTTGTAAACAAAGAAAAATGTTGTCATTACTTCAATCTACAAAACATCAAGAGAGTTTGAATGTTATTGTTCTTGTGCTTGTAGCAGCAGTCTAAGTGTGGTTAGTTGGTGCTGGTGTTGCTGTAATCATTTGTCATTGTTTAGTTGCTGTCAGTTTGGGTCAGCTGCTGTTCGTGTCTTTACTGTTGTCTGCTTGCTGTCTTATCTCTCCTCTCTCTCAATGCTCTCTATCAAGCAGGTAAGGTGTGCTGAATTTATAGTGCGGGATAGGCTCATAGAGAAAGGCTTAAAAAGATGGAATTGTTTTGGGAGCCATTTCTAGGCGTAGTCATGATTGGTTAGATTTTTTTTATCACATGGGTAATGTTCTAGCGAATCACAACATCAGATATAGTTATCTGATTACTGAATATTCCTGCCACATGACTTCCCTGCCATTGACAATTTCCATTCACAGTGAATTGAACAAAATTATGAGAATAGTGCTGGAATTGCAGATGTGATATGTATAAAAGAAGCATGCATAAGAAAAGGGTGAATGCATGACTAAGAATGTTGGTTAA
The DNA here is from genome assembly GCF_046866305.1 of Octopus bimaculoides. Taxonomy (NCBI): domain Eukaryota; kingdom Metazoa; phylum Mollusca; class Cephalopoda; order Octopoda; family Octopodidae; genus Octopus; species Octopus bimaculoides. Next base: position 43,922,567 of record NC_142938.1, read on the forward strand.
ATTGCACAGTACTGTCAGAAGATATTTTCATGCACAATACTGTGCTGTCTCGTACATGAAGTGCTGTACAAGCTTATGGCGCAAAAGTCTGCAAAACCAGGAATGTGAAAAATAAAATTTAAAAGAAAATAGAATAAACAAACAGTATGCAGGAAAAATTAGAATTGTGGTTAAATGTTAGGCCACCAGAGTATAACTCTAAAAATACTAGGAAAGATCTAGGACTCCTGTATGTACATGAGCCAGATGAGTGCAGCTAAATGTGTAACTGAGTGAATGAGTGACTTGTACATAGTTATGTGCATGTACACCAGTGAGTCAGTGTACTGTTTACCAGTTGGGTGGTAGTTGCATATTCAGGTGCATTTGTGTTGAATACCAGTTTGTCAATATTGTGAACCTATTCAGCTATTCCTGAGCTTAGGAATATAAGTAGCGAAAGTAGGGTTGCATCTTCTATCCATAGTAACCTTATGCATACTGCTAGTAATGCATGTGTTTGCTAGGTGCTTGTGTGCATGTTGTGCAAGTGCTGGGTGCTTGCGTGCATGTCGAAATGTGTTCAGATATATGTGTGTATGAGCAGAAAGGAGAAATCAGTAAGAAAAGAGTAATAATCTTGATGATGAAAACTTTTTTTTTGTTTTGTACTGCACTGGAGGAAACACAAGTTGACTTATCTCATTCTTGTCACTGGAGCAGATGGAGGCATCAGTGGAAGAATGTGCTGATGTCGATGATGTTACAGGTAGCATATTGGCATCTCAGCAGTGTTGCTCAAAACATTTGATGTGCTGAGAAGAAGCTTGATTGGGACACAATCACCTGTGTGGCATGGCTACAATGGTAGAGAAAAGTTCCTTGTAGAGTGAATTTTCTCAGAGACATATCAGTGTTGTTCATTTGAACTTGCAAGGTGTTGGTAAGCTGTGTAGTAGCAGTTTTTTATCAACTTGCAGAGCTGCATAATGTCCTATGGACAGAATAATTGGCAATTGTTTCCTGGCTGTGTCATATTCTTTTGTTGGATCATCACTGTCATGATAAAGAGGCTGTGAAATGTATTTAAACATTCAAGTCACCATTTGTTACTACTGCTGACTGCCATCTCTAGCATCAGATATCACCAGATGTTACATAGAGAAACACTGATAACTGATGAGATTTATGATAAACAAATATTTATTCTTTTCATAAACAAAGGAAAATTTTGTTGTTACAACAAACAGCAAACCAGTGAGAAAGTTTGAATGTTATTGTTCTTGGTGTGCTTGTAGCAGCAGTCAAAGTGTGGTTTGTTGGTGCTGGTGTTTCTGTCATTGTTCATCATTGTTTAGCTGCTGTCAGCTTGGGTCAGCAGCTGTCTGCGTCTGTTTGCTGTCTGTCTGCCTTCTCATCTCAGCTGTTTCTCATTGCTCTATGGTTAAGTAGCTAAGGTGTGATGAATTTATAGTGCCAGATAGGCTCAGAGAGAAAAACATGAAAAGATGTAATTGTTGCTGGAGCCTGGTCCAGGTGAAGTCATGATTAGTTAAATTTTTTTATCATGTGGGTAATGTTCTACTGAATTACGACATTGGATATATTGATCTGATTGTGGGAAATGTCAATTTGTTTTGTTATTTAAACGTAGGAAGAATTTTATACACCAAACTGCTACCACAGACCAAATATGAGCTTGTGAAAGAAATAATACATATCCTCGTGAACCTGCAAGAAACAGCAGCCAAATCTTGTTCATATCAGACTCCAACTTGTAAGATACATTATGTCTGGGCAAAAGCAGCTAGAGCGCTTTTGATGATAGATTTACTGGATGAAGACTAACCTGTGGTTAAATAACAATGAGCTAAAATACCCTTGGACTGCATAAAAATGTACTTAATGTTGGTGATATTTTGTTTATTTTGGGGAATATATATAGTAGAGTTTAGAGAATTTTAATTAGCCAATGAATCCACATTCTTTTGTTTGGACTTTGTATTTCAAATGTTAAGTAATAGAACAAACAACCCAACATAGACAGTGTGATTTTGAGTAGGAAGTTAACTTTATGAATAACTAACTTAAAAGCCACACTCCATGCAGATTTTAAGCTAACTCCTGCAGAGGGCTAATTGGGCCTATGGCCCAAATCTGATAAGAGCTAAATAGCATGACTATAATACATCTATAATGACTATATTCCCTGGTGGTTTTGATCAGAGGTTAAAGACAGATAAGAATTAATTCTGTAATGCAATCAATCTATTGTTCCAGTACCAAGTTGAATTCTAACTGTTGGCCAGTTTGTCCCAAAGTTCTTATCTTGATATAAAATTAACGAAGTGAATGTCATTTATCTTAGAAAAAAGTTGGACATAAGAAGCATGGGATGTGGTGTGCAAGAGAGATGACTGCGCTGGTATGGTCATGTGTTATGTATGGATGAAGACAGCTGTGTGAAGAGTCACACCCTAACAGTGGAGAGAACCTGTGGAAGAGGTAGAACCAGGAAGACCTGGGATGAAGTAGTGAAGCATGACCTTCGAACATTGGGCCTCACAGAGGCAATGACAAGTGACCAAGACCTTTGGAGATATGCTGTGCTTGAGAAGACCTGGCAAGCCAAGTGATATCGTAGCCATGGCCAATACTAGTGTTGTATAACTGGCCCATTTAAAAGCACCCATCAATCATCAGGAAATATGCTATGCTTGTGAAGACCTGTTGAACCAAGTGAAATTGTAGTCATAGTCGATGCTAGTGCTGCCTGACAGGCACCTGTGCCAGGGGCACATAAAAAGCACTATTTAAGTGTGACCGATGCCAGTGCCGCCTGACTGGCACCCGTACCGGTGGCATGTAAAAAGCACCATTCAAGTGCGGTCAATGCCAGTGCCACATGGCTGGTTCTCATGTCGGTGGCACATAAAAAGCACCTACTGCACTCTTGGAGTGATTGGTGTTACGAAGGGCATCCAGCTGGAGAAACCTTGCCAAATCAGATTGGAGCCTTGTGCAGCCTCCCAGCTTGCCAGTTCTCAGTCAAACCGTCCCACCCATACCAGCATGGAAGGCGGACGTTAAATGACGACGACGATAATGATGATGGAGATAGGAATATGTAAGAGTATCTGAGATGGAGAATTGAGCCAGGGTTTGTTTTATGATGTATGTTGATAAGTTACCAGGGTCAAAGTGAAGAAAGAAAATTCCACTTCAGGTGGTGTAGACTCTGTTGATAGAGAACCTGCTCTTGAAGATATATCCTTTAACCTACATTTATCTATCTTGTTGTTAATTGTTGAAAGCAATTGCATTATTTTGATCTTATTGAGTTAACTTACAAAGCTATGACTAACACCAATCTTGTATCTTCAACTTTTGCATTTGTTCAAAATTTTTGTTTCGTTTCAGTGATGGCTCTTGTTACATACATTCTCACTGCTGGTGTAGTGATGGGCATTCAAAACAGGTTTGTACATTCATTGTTTAAATGGCACACTCCTCTATACACATAATAATTGGTCTTTTGTTAGTGAAAGAAATTATTATTACCATTAGCACAATGTCAGTGAAGTTAGTAGAAACTAATGTTGTAATAAATTCTTTGTTATATGTAGTTATGTCCCTTCACATACTGAGTTCATACCTTGTCAGAACTGATATTTAACTTTCGTTTTTCCAGGGGTCAATAAATTTGGTACTAGGATGGATATAATAGACTATACATTTGTCTCTGAAAATGTATGAAGTTATGGAGCTTTTCTTACTGTAACGCCTTGAACTAACATAGAATGTTTACAGTTTTGTGGCACTATAGCTATTTACACTTGTCTCATTCCAACCATTCAAGTGGTTGTATTATCTACTCTTTACAAGGTGGCAAACTGGCAGAATTGTTAGCATGCCAGGCAAAATACTTGCCAGCATTTTGTCCATCTTTACATTCTTGGTTCAAATTCCACTAAGGTCAACTTTGCCTTTAATCCTTACTGGGTCAATAAATTAAGTACCAGTGAAACACTGGGGTCAATGTAATCAACTACCTCTTCCTCCAAAATTTCAGGCTTTGTGTCTTTAGTAGAAAGGATTATTTACTCTTTACCATTTCAAAACAGCAGTCTTAATTAACTAAATTGCTAACGTGCTAACAAATAGGCTATTTGCCATCATCATCTTTATTTTTCCTAGTATTTGTTTCATAATAATCTTAGTATTAGTAGTACTACATTATTATTACCCTTATTTTTATTATTTCTCCTCTCCTTTTTTTTCTCTTTCATTTCCTACTGTTACTGATTTCTCTTTCCATTTATTATTCTTTATTTGAATATTCGTTTTTACTTTTGTTTATTTGATTATAGTTACTATGATATTGAAATATTGTGGCCCATAGTATTTTCTATATTTGCTACTATGAATATTTGCAATTTACCACTGATCATAGCTATGTCTTATCAATGATACATGTACCAGTAAGATTGCTTTTATTATTGATGATAGTAATATTGGTTTCAAATTTTGGCACAAGCCAGCAATTTCAGAGGAGGGGTAAGTCAATTACATTGACCCCAATACTCAACTAGTACTGAAAGGATGAAAGACAAAGTCAACTTTGGTGGAATTTGAACTCAGAGCATGAAGACATAAAATGCCACTAAAGCATTTCACCTGGCATGCTAATGATTCTGCCAGCTTGCCACCCTATTGATGATAGTAATCTTATTGTTATTATTCCTATTTTCATCCGTTTTCATCATTATTGATTCCTCCCCAGATACATGTTTGTCACAAAGTGCAAATACACATGACTTTAAGGTAGTCTGATATAACCAACCACACATATTGCATAACTTTTCACACAGAATCATTTATGTGCAATGTGGTTGGAAAATTGAGTGGTACAGAAACAATTGTAACTAATGATAAAGTTGTGCTATAGTCATTCTTCATCTGCTTCCTTGTATTATATGTTACTCTTCATTGTACTTACATACTGCTTTTACCAGTGAGGTACCTGGAGTTTCTGCACCAGTGAATTTTGAATTTTTTTTCAAAGTTACAGTATGAGAGTGTAAATAACCAGGAGTTGGTGTTGAAATGTACCAGCTTTCTACCTTATCGGGACCTACACCATCCATCCATCTATCTATTTATCTATAGATACATATATACATATATGTTGTACCTACACTTATTTTAATTTCCAGATTTACTCCGGAGCAGCTTGGAATTCAAGCAAGTTCAGCTTTAGTGTGGCTTATACTGGAACTGTTTATCGTTATGCTCAGCTTGTACATACTCAACTTGAATACTGGCCTCAAATATCTCGACACCCTTGCCTATTCAGGGTATAAATATGTAGGGTGAGTATTTTTTATTGATTACTGTGAATAAACTGTACAAAATGTGATGTATGTACATATATATGTGTGTGAATATATATATATATATATATATATATATATATATATATATACACATATATGCTTTATTTTCATGAGCACATATGTGTGTGTGTGTGTGTGTAGGGGGTCTGTGTGGATGTTTATATTCTGTACTTCGCATGAAAAATTGCTGAGCTATAAATGGTAGAGTTTGTTGACATTTCTCTAAAAAAAAAAAAACATCCAGTAGCTTTGTACTTTTGAAGATGAGTGGAATAAAAATTTTCTTAAGTGCAAGACAGGTGAGAGTTAGCGACAAAAAGGTAACCAGCTTTTACACAAAACCTCAATAATATGATCTATCTAACCCATGCTTGCATAGAAAAATGGAAGTAAAACACACAAATGAATGACAACTTCTATGGTGTTGTGCTATGATAAAATGCATCCAGTACACCCTGTAAAGGGGCTGGTGTTAGAAGAGCATCCAGCAATAGAACTCATGCCAAAAATCGGGACATATGAGAGAGATGTAGCCCCTAGTCTGTCTAGGAGGGCCATTACGTCAAAGATGAACTAACTCTGATTGTGTAGTCATGCAACTTATTCCAGCTTGAAAGGGAAGTAAAATGATGATATTTCCAGTTAATTTATTTGTAAAAGTTTCAAACAGTCGATTTAAATACTTGTTAAGGATTAACTCACTCAACTTTAGACATAGTGTTTTCAGAATTTCTTTCTTTCATCAATTCATTAATTTATGGTTGATTTTATCTCAGTTATAGTTGAAATGTCATAACAAAACTATCTGGACAAATTATCATCAATTTTTAACAGCTTTTACAAAATTTTTCATATTAACATTATCCTGCAGTGTTGATAAAAATTTTGTTTTTCGTTTATTCATAAAAACCAGTCAGAATTTTTTGTCTAATATAGCATGTATTGGCCACCATACTGTGATAGAAGCAAGGAAAACATGGTAACTGTTTATAATCACTTTGAAGTTCAGTATAATGTTATTATTTGATGTATATCAATTAACTGTACTCTTGGTAATTTATCATTTATCACAAGTACTCAAGACCTTCAACTGTTTAAAATAGCTATGTCCTTTACGACCATAAACCCCACCCTACCTCCATATTCACACACCTATGCACACATACACACACATAATTCTGTCCTCTGGTAAAACTCACCCACAACCCTTCTCCCCCCAAACCTCCACCACCCACTGCAAGTCCTCTCCAATTCCTCTCAACAACATTTGTTATCTCTAAATATCTCCTCTCACCCTTATGGTACATCTCCCTTATCCCCTCTGTGTTACTTATACTTTCCCCACCCACTTTTCCCTGGGTGTAGGCCCTCTCTCTTGCTTACTCTGACTCTTTATTCTCTCTCTCTCTCTCTCTCTCCTCCCTCTCCTTCCTTGTCCTACTGAGGTAGCCAAGTATCTCCTCTGTAATAAGACAGCTATCCCTGTCCTCTCATATTCCTATCTCTCACCCAGCACACAACCACTTCTTTCCATTCCTCTCCCTCTCTCAGCTGAGACAGCCTTGTCTTGCAAGCTACTTGGCAATTCTGCAAGTTTTAGTGCCGAATAAAAAGCACCTGTGCCAGTACCATGTAAAAAAATATCCATGCTAGCCCCACGTAAAAACACCCATGTGAGTGTCACATGAAAAGCACTCAGTACACTCTGTAAAGTGGTTGGCGTTAGGAAGATCATTCAGCTGTAGAAACCATGCTGAAAGGTGACTGGAGCCTGGTGCAGCCCTCTGGTCTGCTAGCTCCTGTCAAACTGTGCAACCTGTGCCAGCATGGAAAACAGACATTAAATGATAATGATGATGATGGTGATGATGTGTTATAGGTATTGAAAGTAAGAAGCTCATTTAGCGTCTGCATGATTTCAGATTCACTTCCACTGTGCAGCATCTTAAGCAAGTGTCTCTTCCACTGTAACTCTGAGCCAACAAGAGCCTTGTGAGTGAATTTGCTTGATGGAAACTACGTGGAAGCCAGACCTCTGTGTGTGTGTGTGTGTGTGTGTTTGTCTCTGTCTGCTTGACAGCTAGTGTTGGTTTGTTTATATCCATGTAACTGAGTAGTTCAGTAAAGGAGACTGATGGAATAAGTACCAGACATTCAAAATAAGTGCTAGGAGTGAACTGTTTGACTAGACTCTTCAAGACAGTGCTCCAGCATGGCCATAGTCTAATGACTGCAAATCCATTGCATCCTGCTTCAGTGAAGTGGGAGCACTGCTTTGAAGGGTTTTAGCTGAACGAATCGATCCCAGGATATTTTTTTAAAAGCCGAGTACTTATTCTATCAGTCTCTTTTGTTGAACTATTAAGTTATGGGGATGTAAGCACACCAGCACCAGTTGTCAAGTGCTAGTGGTGGCAACAGAGGGACAAACACAGACACACACATACATATATATATATATATATATATGACAGGCTTCTTTCAGTTTCTGTCTACTAAATCCACTTAAAAGGTTTTGGTTGGCCTGGGGCTATAGTAGAAAACACTTGCCCAGGGTACAATGCAGAGGAACTGAACCTAGAACGATGTGGTTGGGAAGCAAGCTTCTTACCACACAGTCATGCAGCACCCATACCAATGATATGTAATAGGCACCTTTGCTGGTGAGGCATAAAAGGGCACCTGTGTTGGTGACACATAAAATGCATCCATACTGGTGACACATTGAAGGTGCCCATGCTGGTAACACATAGGAGGCACCCATGCCAGTGAGATATGTATATGATTGGATCCAGTGGACTCTGTGGAAAAAAACCTTCATGGTTCAATGGAGGGGAGGCAGCTGCAGCAATGCATTGTGGAGTGCTGGATGAGGCAAGTAAGACATCTAAGTCATCCACTGCATCTGTTTTCATTCCCAGTCATCTTGACCTGGTCTTGCAACTGGATTGAAGATGTTCACAGATGAGAGAGTGAAGTTGATGGTGTGGAACTCTTCTTCACGTAATACAAAGTGACTATACAAGTTATCCTTACGGATGACTAGATAGTCCTCTTCTCTCTGATGAACATCCATGAATATCATCATTTAACATCCGTTTCTCCATGCTGGCATGGGTTGGACTGTTTGACAGGAGCTGGCCAGCTGAAGAGCTGCTGAAGTTCCATGTCTGTTTTGGCATGGTTTCTACAGCTGGATGCCCTTATGAACGCCAACCACTTTACAGAGTGTATTGAGTGCTTTCATGCAACACCGGCACAGATGCATTTACGTGGAACCATCACCCATGAGCCCACAAGGTTGGGAAACCAGCTGGAGAGAGATGCAGGGGACAGCCTGTATGCAAGGACAACCATGTTTTTACTTAGCTTGGCATGTTTGACGTGCCTTTTCAAGCACAGCAACCACCAGGAGTCTTGGTCCCCTGTCATCCCCTCTGTGAGTCCCAACATCCATAGAGCCTTTCTTACCACATTGTCTTGTGTAAAACTGGTACTCTATCAGTTATGATGATAATTGTTCCAGTTGATCCGATCAACAGAACAACCTGCTTGTGAAATTAACGTCCAAGTGGCAGAGTACTCCATAGACATGACTACCCGTAACATAGTTCTCATGGAGATTCAGTGTGACACAGAATGTGACAAGGCTGGCGGCCCTTTAAATTACAGGCACTTCTCACTTTTTGCCAGCTGAGTGAACTGGAGCACTGTGAAATAGTGTCTTGCTCAAGAACACAATGCATCACTGGGAATCAAACCCACTACCTAACAATCCTGAGCTGAATACCCTAACTACTAAGCCACATGCCTTTACATAAATATGTATGTTTTTATAGGTTTATGTATGTATGTATATGTATATATATATATATATAAATATATATATATATATATATATTGGATGTAAGCTCAATAATGAGCATGTCCAATGCTTGTTAATGAGCAGCAAAGCAAATATTACTTTTTTTGCCTATTTAAGGATCTGCAGTTTTTTACATACCTATTATAACTTTTACCATAACTATTTTATAAACGTTTCTACTCAGTTAAATGCAATTAGCATTGTGTACAGTCAATGTGTCTCTTCAGATCACCAATAAGAATATAACATTGATTACATGATTAGTCACAGACTTGTGTTCTTTGAGGTGGCAATAATCTATTATCAGGTTTGGTTTGATCCATGTACTGTTGAGTGGCTAACTAGACCACCCTTGAGAAAGACAAACTCAATTACAAAACTATCATTTGAAAGAATTATTGATATCCAAGCTAATTGTTTTTACACTGTGCTTACTTTGTTTTTCTCCCTCTCTTTGCCTTTCTTCTGTTTTCTGTCTCTGAATTTTACTTGAGAATTGATTTTAGTTCAAATTTGTTTCTTTTAGTTATGTTTGAGAATTGTTTTTGATGCCCTTCTCATCTTCTTTTCTGTTTTCTTGCCTCTTTTACATCTTCTTTTTATCACACTATTTCTGAGTTTTACTTGTTTTTTTGTAAATTTCTAAGGACTCTGAAAAAAAAAATCGTCTGTGTTTCTCTCCCTCCCTCATTCCATCTTTGTTTCACCTCATATTTTCTCTCTCTTTCTTCTTTGTATCTTATATTCTTGGCACCGACCAAAAAAGATTCTTTGTCCATATGTAACCAAAGCTCAGCTTATTTCCACCTTATGAAGAATTGTTTTTAGCTTTGTTTTTTTTTTTTTTGTAAAATGATTCCAAGTATATTCTTGACTTCTACTGTTTCTCTCTTCCCCTTCTCTATATCTTCTTGTTTTTTCTCTCTATCATTGCATTTTACACAGCTTGTATGCATGTATGTGTATAATACACACACACACACACACACACACACACATCCTACCATAATTATAAATTCTATTAATTTAGAGTTAATAGGTAAAAATAAGAGTCATGAAATTATGCCAGGAATTACCAAAAAATCATTTTTAATTCAATAAAAAAATATGATGTTGATCTGTACAATTTAGAGTTTAAACTTCTCTTCTTTTTACTTAGGTTTTTTCTATATACCCTATAATTGTAACTAATAGTGAAAATTTTGATGTCTACTAAAGTAATGCTGACATATATCTTTCAGACTAATTGTGATTAAATCAAGATATCGGGGTATTCATAACTATTTTCTTTCTAGGCAGACTGAAGCAAACAGTTATGTGCCTTGTCTAAACAAGGCTTCAGGCTAATACAGTGAATGCTGTGTTTAGCTGATAATATCAGAATAAAACCGAATATGTTTAAAGTGGTGTCTAATATTTGTGAGAAGGCTGAAAATAATATTAGTTGTTTATTTTTTCTATCACTGCATATTTATTTTTAGTTGACCTTTTAATGTTCTTGGCATTAAATGTGTTAACATTTTTGATGTAGAAAGCATTTCTGGATTATCTGATTTATAAACAATTTTATTTTCTACATCAATAAATATACAATTGTGTGCATTTGCTTAGAGATTCTTTCATCACTAGTTCAAGTGTAGTGAAGGCTATGTTTTACTGATGAGAGCAGAATAACACAAACATGTCTGCAGTTGTCTTTCTTTATAGCTGGAAAAATTAAAATAATATTAGTCATTCATTGATTTTTTTTTTTCTTTTTCTTTTCACATTTATAGTCAACTTTTTATTGATCTATACTAAATATTTTGACACTTTAGCATTCAAATTAGCCATATCGGGCCAAAATATTCTACCTGTTTTATGTTCAAACTGAGCAGACCTAGCCTCTGCCATCTACTCTATAATGCCATTCTAAAAATAAACAATTAACATCATCAAAATCTCAAAGCTACAAGATAATGCATGATAATTGAAAACTGAATGAATAAATTAGCATTACATTTTGACAGAATAATCTGAATGTTAAATGATTAATACTAACAATCCTGATATTACACTTGTTTCAAAATTTTAGCAGAAGAGCAATGTGTAGCAGAAATAAACTCCTGTAAACTGAATTAATTTAATTTTTACTCCTGTTTGAAACTTAGATCTCGAGTAAGCTAAATAATTTCTAAACATACTGAAATACAGTGGTTTCTTTTTATGCTAGTACTTTGTTAATGAAGAGGGTTCTTTCCTGTCATTGTATTTGTAAAAGTTACTCTATTACCCAAGTATATAGTCCAGATATGTTAAGTGTATACCACACATTTAATAAAGTTAGGAAATAATCATTTAACATACTTGTTTAATGTGGCTAAACTCCTCGAATTTATTAACAATGCTAAGTGCACCTTGTATGTTTTAGAAGCAAATACAGCTGTGACCATTCTTAATATGTTGTTGTTAGTAACAGCTGATAACACTAACACTGAAGTCGAGTGGTTAGATAGTAATGCCAAGCCATCCCATCATTTAGTGGGCTACTTGATTAATTATTTAATGTTTATAATTTTCTTTTTCTCTTTTCTTTCTTGTTTTGAACTAGTTGATGGGATGTTCTAAATCTATTTAACATTTTCTACATTATTTATAAACATGGCAGCATGCTACTTATATATATATATATATATATATATATATATATATATATATACATATATATATATATATATATATATAAGAAATAATTAAGATTCAGTTGAATTAGATATTTACATTGAGGCACCAAGGCTGTTTGTTAAAGTCTGCGCAGCTCGTAGTTAGGTGAATAAAAAGCAAATAAGTAACAAGGATATCCTGGTATCAGTGCATTATGGCCGTTTCAAGCGGCTCCATTTAATTGATTAATGAAACCATTACATCAATATGAAATAAACCACTCTCCTTGGATGTAACCAACCATATAGATTTCCAACATAGGGAATAAACCATTTTTTCTGCCTCGGAAATACCAAAGAGTAACAATGTAGTTATTTTAGTTGCTGGTACTGATTTAAGTTATACTAAGACAAAAATGGTTTATTCTTTATATTGGAAATCTATATGGTTGGCTGCAACTAAGGAGAATGGTTTATTTCATATTGAAGTAACATTTTCATTAATCAATTAAATGGAGCTGCTTGAAACAGCCGTAATGCACAGATGCCTGGAAATCTTTGTTACTTATTTGCTTTTTATACATATATATATGTGTGTGTGTGTCAAGTGTACAAAAAGCAAAAGACAGAGATAGGTGAGGGAACAACAAGCAAGTTGTATTAGTTTCACGCTCAGGAAAAATGGAAGAAAAGTCTTGGATGTTCCGAGCTTACGCTCTTTGACAAAAAGGGGTGAGGATATATATATATATATAGAGAGAGAGAGAGGGGGGGGGGAGAGAAATATTAATATGAAAGAATCATCTTTGTTTTATGTCCACTTTCCACACCGGCATGGGTTAGATGGGTCACCACAATTTGAATTGGCACACATTTGGGAATACTATTCATCTATATCAGGGGTTGGCAACTTCTTTGCTTCCATGGGCTGGATTGAGTATTAATGATGGATAGTGAGCCAGACAAAGGCCATAAAAGAATAATTATGGAAAATTACACATGCTAAAATTCAATCATGTGTTGACTATATTTAAAAAATAATTTCTATTAACCACAAATGAATGTAGTAATGGAAAAACGTCATTTATTCAATTTATGACATGACTGGAATCATTTGTTTAAAATATCTTAGAAATACATAGCAGCTAAAAATTAATGGGAAACTTGATGTTTTTTGTTCCTTGAAAGCTTCTCAATATTAGGCTTCAAACTTGTTGATGCCAAGAGCAAGATATTATCAAGATGATTATCAGTTAATCTTGTTTTCGAATTGTTCTTAGTTTGCTTCAATTTGGAAAATACACTGATAAGTGCTTTAAAAAAAAGTTGCTATCCTTTTTGCATGATTCACTAAGTTCGTATACTTCCCACTTGGAAAAATATATTTTGCATAGAAGTCAATCAATGGAACATCTTTAGAATGAAATTTACATTTCAATAAGTCGTCACACTACATATCAATCAATTCCATTTGAAAACATTCTGATACTGTCTCCACCTCCAGATCAAATGGTGTATCAAACGATTTAAACTGATTTGCATGCAGATGAAAGTCAGCAAAACATGATGCAAATTCATTTCTCAAATCCTGGATTATATTCACAAATACCTTTGAATCCTGTGGTTACCTTCTTCGAAATGATGGAAAATGTGCATAATTTTTATTTCAAAGTTGATGTTCCCACAACTGTAGCTTTTTTTCAAAGGCAACAATATGGTTATACATGTCATTTATGAGCTGAGTTTTAACTTGAAGTTGTAAATTTATGCTATTTAAATGATTCACAATATCCACAAATGCCAAAGTTGCAAGCCAATCAGGATCTCAAAAATGTGAACTATCCACACGTTTGCTTGCGAGAAATAGTCTGCTTGCATTGAATTAATAAATAATAATTGATGTAAGTCAATTGTTGTTAATCAGTACTTCTCCAATTTCTGTTTTCTTTAAATTTTGATTCTTGATAAATCCATGTTTATCCTTGTTTTACCTTATAACTTATGAACATAATGTTTGCATATGTATGCCCATGGTTAAATATAGGTAACATACTGGTAGTATAATGGATACTTCTATCCCTTGGATGGTTATTTTAACCTCTAACTCAACTAGCCTATATATATACACATTTGACGTGCTTCTTTCAATTTCTGTCTACCAAATCCACTCAAAAAGCTTTGGTTGGCCTGAGGTTGTTATAGAAGATACTTGCCCAAGGTGCCATGGAGTGGGACTGAACCTGGAACCATGTGTTTGGGAAGCAAGCTGCTTACTGCACAGCCATATACTTATATATTTCATAAAATATTTACCTTATGATATTTATCACATTTCAGTAGCCATTGTGTATGTATATATATATATATATATATATATATTTTCTTTCAGTTTCTGACTACTGAATCCACTCACAAATCTTTGGTTGGTAACATCTCAGAGTTGATGTCAGTTAAAGTGATCTGTTACAGAAAAGTAAAGATAAGCCATCAAATCAGATCTTCTACTCAACACTAATGTCACTTCCATACACTCAGACACAAACACGTATAGTAGTGAGTTTTTTCCAGGCAACAAACAACTAAACTAGGTTTTTTAGCGAATATTTTAATTAACACTTGAGGCCATTTCAACCTGAAGATAGCCTCAACTTATTCTTTCATACTTCTAAAATAGCAGTGGGGACATTGTGATGAAACAGCAAGTATCAGTAACATACAGAGGTTGAGTCAATTGGGTTAATTACTCTTTAGAATAATGACCTTATGTATTGTTTTTACTTCAGACATCACTTGAAAATTTTATTGGTCTTGGATTTTACATGTGTGTCCTTTTACTTTTTGCCAGATTCAGTGCGTTCTTCCTATTGCTTTAGCATTAGTCAACACACACGCACATGTGCGCACACACACACACACACACACACACACATACACACAACTATTTATTGGGATTTCAGTTAAGCACTGCTCTTTGACATTATCAACATCCCTCTTGGATAAATGTCAGACTGTGCCATTAGTGTGCCACTTGAAGTGATGGCATGAGATGAAATAGAAAAATCCTCCACCACAGATACCTACAGTTCACTAAATTGGGGACATCAGTTTGCAGTGAAGTGTACACACTCTGTTTCACTGTTAAAATCTTCCGCAGGTTTGTGTGTGTGTGTGTGTGTGTGATTAGGAAACAGTTCTTTTTTCAAACAATATTCATTAATAAATTACTTTAAAGCTTGTTAAGTTTTTGTTAATTTTGTTTCCCTTATTATACAAAGTACTCAGAATCTTTTCGTACACATGGATGTATATTTGTGTATGTGTGTATGTGTATGGAACGTGTGTGTGTGTGTGTGCATGTCCATGTCCATGTGTCTCTGTCTCCGTATCTTGATATCACTTGACAGTTTTAATTGAGTATCAGTGTCATGCAAGCAGTGTCGTTCATTTCCAATCTTCCATGAAAAATGCCTGGACATGGGGGAAAATTTTATTTTGTTTGGAAACAAGTGAGGGTTGGCAATGAAAAGGGCATCTGGGCATGGAAAATCTGCCTCAACAAATTCTTTCCAACCCATAAATCATGGAAAAGTGGACATTAAAATGATAGTGATGATTATATAATTGTATGTATGTGTGTATATGTATATATGTATAAGTATGAATGTGTATATATGTATGCGTGTGTATGTTTATATATATATATATATCATCATCATCATTTTATGTCTGTTTTCCATGCTGGCATGGGTTGGACGGTTCGTCTGGGAAGCTGCACCGGGCCCCAATCTGATCTGGCAGTGTTTCTACAGCTGGATGCCCTTCCAAACGCCAACCACTCCGAAAGTGTAGTGGGTGCATTTTTACATGCCACCGGCACAGGGGCCAGAGGAGCTGGCATCGACCATGATTGGATGGTGCTTTTTACATGCCACCAGCACAGAAGCCAGTCAAAGTGGCACTGGCATCGGCGCCGTTCGGACGGTGCTTTTTACGTGCTACTGGCACGGGGGTCACAACTACAATTTCCATTTGATTTGATTTTAATATTGCTGTTGATGTTGATGTACTTGACTCAATAGGTCTCCTCAAGCATGGCATGTTGCCCTATATATATATATATATCAAAATAAGCAACAGGATATCCAGAGGTGATGCAGTACACCCATTTCAAGCGACTCCATTTAATTGAACAATGCAATCATTACATCAATTTAAATGCAGAGCTATCCTCAGCTGCTTAAATATATAAATAACAGCATGGACTTTGTCTGTCTTCTTACCTTTTTAGAGGATTTAAGTAAAATCATACAAATGTGTCTGACTGACTAAATTAATTCTATTTATTTATGCAGCTGAGGATAGCTCTGCATTTAAATTGATGTGATGATTGCATTGTTCAATTAAATGGAGCCACTTGAAACGGTCGTACTGCATCACCTCTGGATATTCTGTTGCTTATTTTGATTTTATTCACCTTATTCTGAAATTGTACAGATAATACTGCACTAATTTTTGGTGCCTCAACTTAAGTACCTAATTCATCTGAATCTCAATTATTTTGCTATATATATAATGTAATTATGTGTGTGCAATTATATGTATGTATGTATGTATGTATGTATGCGCGCGCGCGTGTATATATATATATATATATATATATATATATATATATATATGAGAGGGAAAGTGAAACTGGTTGAAAAGTCAACAATCAATGTCATTATTAACCAACTTCCAAGTGGACCATTATACCTAGGTGGGAACAAGCACCATAGGGTAGGAACAATTCTGCACTCTATCTGGCAGTTCTGCAGAAATTGACATGTGCTTCCTTGGTTTACAGTGCTGTGTTCAACCTCTCGTATGGATGTAGCTCGAACAAGAAAGGGTTCAATTTTTTCTGAATTTTGCTTGTTAACTTGAAAATATAATGTCCCTCCAACTCAATGGATCAAGGATCATGGCAACGCATGTTAGCTATTACATTTGATTGCACGATTAGTACAAGTAGAACTATTATAATCAGAAATTTGAAAGGAATTAAATTTAATAATTTATTTCATTTTATTTTCCAGGATGATAGTTATTTTATTGGCTGGATTATTATTCAAGAAAACTGGTTATTATTTCTCACTGTTGTGGTTTACATTTTCAACAGCATACTTCTTGGTAAGTAGATATTATTATTATTATTATTATTATTATATATATATATATATATATATATATATATAAAGGCAACAAACTGGTAGAATTGTTAGCACGCTGGGCCAAATGCTTAGTAGCATTTCCTCGGTCTTTAGGTTCTGAGTTCAATTTCCACTGAGGTCCACTTTTCCTGTTGTCCTTTTGGGGTTGATAAAATAAGTACCAGTTAAACAATGGGGTTGATGTAATCGACTTACTCCTCCTCTGAAATTGCTGGCCTTGTACCAAAATTTGAGACCATTATACATATATAGATTTACACACATGCAAACATGTTCATTGACAGTCTAACAACTGCTAAGTTACGGGGACGTAAACACACCAACACCAGTTGTCATAGTGGTGAGGGACAAAGACACACACATACAAACATACATACATACATACATATATATATATATAAATAAATACAGTGTACATTTAAACACATAAGAGGTATCCATCGTAGGATTCTCTCACGCTAGAAAGAACAGCTAAGTTCCAAACCACTATTAGAGATAAAATTTTGAAAGGAATGAAAAATAAAAACATTTACCATTTAGTTCCTGATCCAATTAGTTTCTGACTTATAAAATAAAATAATTTGCAAGGTGAAGTCTTCATCAGTAGGTACACACAGATCAAACATATATACATGAGGCAATCCAATATATGCCCCATGCTTATACAATCTAATTTTCCAAATCTACCGTGCAAGCGCAGTTCCTCATTGGTAATAAATAAATGCCAGCGTTTAAAATTCAAAAATTATCCAGGAAAAGAATTATCAATAATCAATAATATCGAAGGGTAATAAAAATATTAGAAATTTCTACCACCAGTGGCCTAGCATGTAAAAATTTAGTCCAGAGACTATATATTTTTCTTCGTATAAATACAGTGTACATTTAAACACATAGGAGGTATTCATCATAGGATTCTCTCACGCTAATACGACAGGCTTCTTTCAGTTTCTGTCTATCAAATCCACTCATAAAACTTTGAACCTAAGGCTATAGTAAAAGACACTTACCCAAGATACATAGCGATTGATCCCAGAACCATGTAGTTGGGAAACAAACTTCTTTTTTTTTTTTTTTAAATTTTTTTATTGCCCACAAGGGGCTAAACATAGAGGGGACAAACAAGGACAGACAAATGGATTAAGTCGATTATATCGACCCCAGTGCGTAGCTGGTACTTAATTTATCGACCTCGAAAGGATGAAAGACAAAGTCGACCTCGGCGGAATTTGAACTCAGAATGTAACAGCAGACGAAATACCGCTAAGCATTTCGCCCGGCGTGCTAACTGTTCTGCCATCTCACTGCCTTCTTACCACACAGCCACATCCGAAATGTAGGAAAAATACTGGATCTTTGATGAAGGCAGACATCTTATGAGACACTGAAAGGGTCTTGTTTTTAGTGGGATTCGATTGACAACACATTTGACATTGTCTCTTTCTCTTTCTATTTACAGGTGAAAACTTTGAGGATCCAGATCCTGCCGCACGCAGACTCTGATGGATTTACCCGAGGAAGCAAACGCAGCCTTTACTTCATTCTTTCCATATCTCTGTTGCAACCTATATTAATGGGATGGCTAACATACCATATCATATTTCCCCACTGAAGGCTTTGATATGTTTTCTGGATGTTTTGGGTGGGAACACATGCACATACACACTCACACACATGCTTTTAAATATGAATAGAGATACACAAAGTAACACTTATACATATAAAGGCTTATAGCTAAACATATATCCATATAAAAGCATACACACATTAAAGACATAAATACTGGCATGTATTCATACACACACATGCATATAAGCACACACTCACATATATAAAAATAAGCTCTTAAACATGTGCTCTTCGTTATGCTTAACTATCACTAGATACATCTTTTAAGTTTCTAGAATCCATTTCCTTAAGATATTTCACACAACATGACATGCTACTTACACAAAAATAACAAAAGAAAGAAAAGATAATAATAGTCAAAAGCATTTCATTCTACATCTTAAATATCTTTATTGTTTACTTCTTTTTTCACCTTATTTTCAAAACCAAATATTTTCTTGTTGCTTCTCTTCTGTCGTTATGAAATGCCATTTATATTTTAATTAAATTTCAATCTGTTTCCTTCAATTTAACCTGTATTTTTTTATTATTATTTTGTTGCAATGAACAATATATTTTTAAAACCCTTGCTTCTAGTAAAACTGAAATTTTTTTCCTGTTTTGTTCAGATTTTTAAAAAAAAGGGGGGGAAAATATTTAAAACCTACAAAAAAAAACAAAAACAGTTAAAATTATTTTTGTTTAGGGAATTTCTTATCTAAAAAAAAAATTCTGTTACTGACTTGTTAGACCCTTTATAAATCCCTTTACTTCCATCACAAGTGTTACAATCTTTACATTGTGGTACAGCACTATGCTCTTGTGCTGGCTACATTAAACATTACTCTTCTTGTCAGGACACCAGATGATGCAACACAAGTATAGATGCCAATGTTATGTCATTCTAGTTGTGAGTGTGGTTGGGATGATGTCAGTGTTTGATTGAAGACTTTCAGAATCACTCAGTCAAGTCCTAACATTTGGAAAATGTTAAGTATTGATTGAAGAAAGCTTTACAGAACTTGATGTGAAAAAAAGCAGACCTCAAAAGATGATTAATTATTAAATAAAAAATTTGGTGATTGGAAGGCTAATGAATTTATTATCTTATAGATAATAAGACAAATTTATGCTCCAACTTTGCTTATCTGTATCTTATTTGTATAATGTCCTCATGCGTCATTGCAGAGATCAACAGTGATTAATGGCTGACTACCTTTGTTTTATTTATTTATTTTTTTTTTTTTGTGAAATTTGTTCAGTGTTCATCAAACTAGTAAAATAGCTCCCTTTTTTTTAACTGAGAAGCAATCTAGTTTGTGATTGTGGCTGGACCATTAGAAAGAGAGCTTCTGCTACAGAACTTTATATTAAATGCTAATGGGAACATTTTAATAATTTTCCAACTCATACTTAACATGGAGTAATTTTATATGTAAATAAAAAAGGAATATGCACAGTAAAAAAAAAAAAAACAATTTGTTCTGTTCTATATGAATGAATGAAATCATATATTGACTTGTGTTTCTGTTGTGTGAATGACAATTTATCAAAAGAAAAAAATGAAGTTAATGTTGCATTTATTTGTGCCAGTTTGTTGGCCAAATGATAGTTTGTATTTCATCAGTGTGCACTGAATTCTTGGGGAAGACACTCAACTTTCAATGACACAGTCTACCTAGGTAAACATAAAACAACAATAAAAATGGTTTACTGCTGAGATTAATGAAAGTGTCATTAACCTACAATGTTTATGCATTAAATCCTTCCACAGGCCCAGAGAATGAAATAAGAAACTACATACTCCTATGTAGTTTCTTTGGAATCACTCAAGAAAGACCAAATCTTTAGCATTACTTTAATGTCCAGTATGACAGTAATTCAATAGACAACTATCTCTGTTGGGGGTGAAATATTTCGGTAAATGTTTATAAAAACCAACAATGACTTTTTGCATCTGAAGCAAATAAAAGTGTATGATTTTCTGAATATCATTCTTTATCTGATTTTATTTATTTCTTATCTATTTTTCCATTTTTTTTTTCTTCTAAAGTTTTTCTCTCCATCAAAATTTGTTGGTTAGCCAGAATCAAAGAGATCTGTGATCAAAGCATTCCACTCATGGCCACTCCATCTTTATTGTATATCTAGGATTAGCAGCAGTAGTGCCCTGTCTTGCTGTCATTTACTCTTTTACTTGTTTCAGTCATTTGACTGTAGCCATGCTGGAGCACCACCTTTAGTCGAGCAAAACGACCCCAGGACTTATTTTTTGTAAGCCTAGTACTTATTCTATCAGTCTCTTTTGCCGAACTGCTAAGTTACGGGGACGTAAACACACCAGCATCGGTTGTCAAGCGATGTTGGTGGGGGTGGGGGACAAACACAGACACACAAACACACACACATATATATACATATACATTTATATATATACAATGGGCTTCTTTCAAATCCACTCACAAGGCTTTGGTTAGCCCAAGGCTATAGTAGAAAACACTTGCACAAGGTGCCACGCAGTGGGACTGAACCCAGAACCATGTGGTTGGTAAGCAAGCTACTTACCACACAGCCACTCCTGCGCCTATTTGAAGTTATAGAAAAAGTCAAATACAGTATTATTTTCTTCTTGAAAAGTGCTTCTATGCAAATATTCATTGATCTAGGTGCAAATCTATAGCCTACAGTCTAAAACAGTAGTTCTCAGTCAGAGTCTATATGGCCCTTGGGGATCCATACAAGATTTTGTTGTTAAAATTTATCTGCAATAAATTACTTGTACTTCTACAATATACAAAGTATTTTAATTTTATTTATATACAATTCCTAATAATATTCAGTTATGAAAATATAATGGGATTTTATTTAAACATCGAATGGCTATGAGGGTCCATCATCATCATCATCATCATCGTTTAACGTCCGCCTTCCATGCTAGCATGGGTTGGACGATTTGACTGAGGACTGGCGAAACCGGATGGCAACACCAGGCTCCAATCTAATTTGGCAGAGTTTCTACAGCTGGATGCCCTTCCTAACGCCAACCACTCAGAGAGTGTAGTGGGTGCTTTTACGTGTCACCCGCACGAAATGGTGTCTTTTATGTGCCACCCGCACAAGAGCCAGTCCAGGGGCACCGGCAACGATCTCGCTCGAAAAACCTCGTGTCACTCGCACAAGAGCCAGTCCATGGGCACTGGCAATGATCTTGCACGAAAGATATCATGTGTCGCTCGCACATGAGCCAGTCCAGGGGCACTGGCAACGATCCCGCTCGAAAGATTTCATGTGTTGCCCGCACATGGGCCAGTCCGGGGGCACTGGCAAACGATCCCGCTCGAAAAAAAAAAAAAAAGCCTCATGTGTCACCCGCACAAGAGCCAGTCCAGGAGCACTGGCAACGACCTCGCTCGAAAAACCCCATGTGTCGCCCGCACACGAGCCAGCCCGGGGGCACCGGCAACAACCTCGCTCGAAAAACCTCATGTGTCACCCGCAAGCCGGCCCAGTAAAATAAAATAGGAATCAAAGGGGTCCATAGACAAAAAGGGATTGAGAGCCACTGGTCTAGAATACATACATTGTGTTTTATATATCAAGATTATATAGTCCATTGTATCTTATTTTTATGATGGTAGGATTAAAGGATCTACAGATGTTGGGACTCACAGAGGGGATGACAGGACTGAGACTCCTGGCAGTTTGCTGTGCTTGAAAAGACATGACTAAGTACAGGCTCATCCCTTTCAACCCTCAGCTGAGCATCTCTAATCTTGCAGGCTCATAAGGTGCTGGTGCTATGTAAAAAGTACCCAGTACACTCTGTAAAGTGGTTAGTGTTAGAAAGGGCATCCAGCTGTAGAAACCATGCCAAAACAGACATGGAGCCCGAACAGTCCTTCAGCTGGTCAGCTCCTGTCAAACCCATGCCAGCATGGAAAACGGGCATTAAATGATGATATAGTTTCTTGTGCTATGAGAGTGTGATTTAGGAGGTATTTGGTTGCTTGTTCTAGCATGTTGAAGGCTCCTTAATTTGGTTGATTGAGATAGTGTTAATACCCCATCAATATTCCAGCATAAGGAATAAAAGACTGTTTTGCCCTATGAGACCTTCACATCAAGTGGATGACAGCTTGGAAAGAGGTTAGTACATTCCATTGCCAGGAAATGTGATGCAAAATCTAGTCTTTAGTTGTGAAACAACAATGATTAAAGATAAGGCTAAGTGCTTAAGCTGAGTTACACCTGTCAGTCAAAGAGTCAGGCATTTGAACCTACCATAGTGTCTCTGTGTTACTAACCCCAGTGAATAGATGCAGATAGGTACCATAGGTAAGTGCAGTTCAATATGGCTTGCAATAGTGGCAAATATTTTTGTTTAGCTGTAGTCAGTCCTGATTGAGTAAACCTATGGTCAAAAACATTACAAGTGTGACCTTTGCCGTCAGTCTAAGGATATCCAGGACTAAATTATTTAATATGCCCTTCTCTTTTACTTCATTTGATGGAGATTTTGTTGATATTTCTAGCAGGTCAGATAATCAATTAGAAGTTCCTTTGTTCAGTTGCAATTGACAAGCATTTCATTATCTTGTTGTGCTGGCTTCTATGGTTATGGAGGTTGGATGGATGCCATCTGTTGTATTATAAGTGACCTCTAAAGCAAGGCTAGATAGATACTGTCTGTAACATTAAAAGTGAGCTATAAATTTTAAGAAATGGTCCTGACAAACTACATAAATCTGTTATCAGTTCCCAGTTGTAGCTATTTCAGTTGGAAATGACACTCATAAGGGAATGAATGCTATAACTTTTTATTTCCTCTTCTCAAAGAAGGTAACAGGAAGTCACTCTAGTTTACTCTACCTACAGACACTGCAAAGATACAAATTATGGTCAAAACTGAATAAGCTGCTACTAAAAAAGAGATATGAGAATTTCCTCATACATTTAACATGTTTTCTCATGCTTTCATAGCTTGGACCAGCAATTATTTGGGACAGAATTTACAACTGGAAACTTTTTCCTGTCTCCAACCTTTACCTGCTTTTCAAGAAAGGGATTTTTTTTATTGTAGATTTCTTTGAAGATGCAGAACAATCCAGTCATAATCCTTTCTACTATAGGTACAAGGCCTGAAATTTTGGAAGAGGGTTTGTTGATTGCATTGACTGCAGTGCTCAACTAGTACTTATTTCATTGACTCTGAAAAGTAAAACTAACCTCAGTGAAATTTGAACTCAGAACATTAAGATGGATGAAATGCTGCTAAGCATTTTGTCTGGTGCTCTAATGATTCTGCTAGCTTGCCACCTTAGAGCGATCAGTCATAATATCAACATTATCCCTGTTTTCATCAAGTGATGACAAGAATGGAATATCAATGTTCATGCATATTTACAAACAAATATACACACACCCACAATGTGCTTCTTACAGTTTTCCCTCCACTGAATTCACTTAAACAACATTGATTAGTCATTGACTATAGTTAAAGATACTAATTGAAGGTGCTGTACAGTGAGCCTGAGCCTAAAAACCACCTGGTTCCAAAGCAAAATTCTTAACGAAGCAGCCATGCTTGAACCTTCGATACAAAAGCTTGAAGGATTTTTTACTAAGTTGTAGGATCATTATCTTTAAGAAATTTGTGAGCAATATTGTAAAAGCGATCTGTTAAATGTCTTCATAATTCTTTTTGGAAAATACACCATCT
Source organism: Octopus bimaculoides (assembly GCF_046866305.1). NCBI lineage: Eukaryota > Metazoa > Mollusca > Cephalopoda > Octopoda > Octopodidae > Octopus > Octopus bimaculoides. Next base: position 43,946,986 of record NC_142938.1, read on the forward strand.
CTTAATTTTTCATTGTATTTGGTATCAATAATAGGCAGGCATGGAATGTTAGAACATGAATAACCAAGACAAGAAGATACTGAAAAAAAAAAAATAGCTATATTGGTTGGCAGTTTAATATTCTGTTACCACAAGGTAGTGAGCTGGCAGAGTTGTTAGCACTCTGGACAAAATGCTTAGCAGTATTTCATTTTTATGTTCTGAGTTCAGATTCCGCCAAGTTTGACTTTATCTTTCATCCTTTCAGGGTCAATAAAATAATAATAAGTACCAGTTGAGTACTGGGGTCAATGTAATTGACTTACCTTCACCCCTGAAATTTCTGGCCTTGTGCCAAAATTTGAAAGCAATATTCTGTTATCCATCTGCTCTGTGTCCATGGCTAAGTTCACAGTTGTAAATATTTTACATGCTCAGAATTGTTGAAGCATGAAATAAACTACTCTCATTGGTTATTAGCTGTTAGGCTGCTGTAGTCTTCAAAAATTCCAAGCTTTCCCAAATTTTCCAACACTACTCCTGATGTGCCTATGCACCCTTCCTTCTTTATGGCTGTTTTATTGTTCACTTTTCTGCCTTTTTGTGCTTTATCCTGTGTTCTACACATGTACTTTCGACCATCATTGCTGTCTTTCTTTACTTAACCCATTGCAGCTTTCTGTCCCTTTTTCTGATGATTTGTAGTGCACCTGAGTACTATATACAATAACAGGCCTTGTAGTTATAGTAGAAAGGATTATTATACACTCAATGTGGTATAATTAACAGTCTGAGCATTGTCAAATTAATGTGCTTATTAGCTTGACAAGGAGCTGAGATCTAGTTCCTATGTTGGTCTGAATAAAGAAATTGAAAACCACATTAGCTATGTTAAGTCCAGGTCTTCAATAGTGCTCCATTTAAGCCAGTAGAGCAGTTTAGAGTGAAGTTACATTCTTTGTGAGAAGAGTATGTGACTGGGCTTGAATTTTTCTTGTCATTCCACTTATATTGTTAATCTTCTTGAGAAATATCACTGAAGTTTTATGCCTTTCTATAGGAAGTCAGTGAAGTAGGTGAATTATTTTATTAACTATTCTTTATTCAAATCTAGTTGTAGATAATCTTTTGTTACTGTTTAACCTAGTTCAACCTAAACTGAACTGTGTTATAATTAGAGGTATTCCAATTATAACGCACTCAGCTTTTCTTCAGACTAAGTGTACCTAGAACTACATTTTGCAATGTGTCCTTCATTATTTTTCAAGATAGGAGCATGTAATAGGGAAGAAGGATGATTTGTCTGCTATCTCTAGCAGGCCAAATGACCATATAGAGGTTTTTTGTTTGTCTCACTTCAATTGTTCTTGTTTTGATTACTTTATAACAAAAGATTAGATACTGACAGTTTCAGATCCTCAAGTAAAAAAAAACAAGACTTAAGAAGGTTACAGGTTCTCTGTCACAAGAAGATCAAGACATAAAGAGATGGCAGATCCCCAATCTTTCAAGAAGACCAAGACATAAGGAAGTTGTGGATCTCCATATCACAGCAGACCAAGACTTAAGAGAATGGTAGATTTATATTGCAAAAAGACCAAGACATAGGGAAATCCTTATATCTGGAGAAGTCCAAGACTTGGAGAAGCAGTAGGGCCTTGGTCCGGAAAAGACCAAAACATGAGAAGAAATATTTGGTCAAATCTAAGGGTGTTGAGCTGCACGGACAAGATGACATGGATTGAGTGAAATTGCAGGATATTGAAGAACAAAAAATGATTTTGAAATAACTTAAAACTATTACAATTGAAACAGTGTCTCTCCAAGCACTTTTGGAAATGATGGCCTGAAGAAATATTTACCATGCAAATTCTGGAATTTACTGCTTAAGAGGATTTATCTGAAATTGTCAATAAGATTAAAGAATTCAACTTGATAAACAAATAAACAACCTTTAACAACATCTTGCAATTGTTTACCTAATTTAGAACAGTTAAGCCATTTTCTATCTCCCCCACTCTCTCTCATGATTTTATTTTCTTCATTAATAAATAGAATCTTGTTTTCCATAGTGACTAAATACTTTAAGTTAAGTGTTGTTTGCTATATATATATATATATATATATATATATATATATATATATATATATATATATTGGAAAAACTATCGTGGCTTACTGAATAATAAAATACTGGCTTATTGTTGAAGAATGGTGAGTATGAACGTGGTTCTAGATAAAGTGTTGTAGGTCATTTATTTTCATCCTCTCAAGGAAAAAAGTGTAGGAATATTGCTGATGATACAAACATTGTAAAAAATTGCTTGTAGTACTCAGTTACAGTCAACTTAGCTATTCATTGTTCTGCCAGATAAACTAAAGGGTCAGTCGAGTACTGGGTTCAAATTAATCAAAGGTTAATTCTTCCAAAATGTATTGACAATGTTAGAAATTACTATGAATTGTAAATATTGGTACAAGTGTGGGTATGTACTAAAGAAATTCATTTCACAACCATGTGGTTTTGGGTTCAGCCCCCGCTGCACAGCACCTTGGGCAAGTGTCTTCTACTGTAGCCCTGAGCTATAGTAGAAGACACTAGATGAAAACTGTGGATGCCTGTCATGTGTGTGTGTGTGTAAGGAAAATAAGACAAGGCAGAAAATGCTAAAATAATTTTATCATGAAAAACATTTTAGTATTACTTTCAGTCTTTGTGACTTTTTCAACTTAGAGTGAAGTATGAAAGACAATTAAATTGTGGAAAAATTAAATGAAATGTTTTTTTAAGATATTTCCATAGTTTTCAAATACTTGGGACATTTTCCTTTTTTCTGCCTCTCTCTCTCTTCTACTTTTGTGAAGGCTCAGTAGTTAAGTCAAAGCAGATATATATCTATATCTATATCTATACAAATTTAAAACAGAGATGTGTGTGTAATCGCTTATCACGTGAAAACGGCTTCAACATTTACTTCCATACTTGTGATGCATGAATAATTTGACCTCGGATAAATCTTAGGCTCTTCATTTGATTTTTTTTTTATTAAGATAAATAATATTGCTTTATATTTAAGATTCACTTCTTTAAAAAGGTTCCTCAATGTCAACTTCCGGTAGCCATAGTTTTTTCTTCACTTTAACTTCAATCGTTACTGTTCGCACTAAAAGTTTAATCACATTTACTGATGTAAGTAATTTCATCATTTACTAACAGAAGTACGGTTTTGTGTTTCCCTGTTGCTGAGGTTTTTTTTTCTGGTACCTTCGATACTGGCTCTTTGGTTCACTGAGTGACAAATTTCGCTTCAACCTCACTTTCACTTCAATCGTTACTGTTCTCAGTAAAAGTTTACGTTTTCAATCGCTAACAAGTTCACATTTACTGATGTAAGTAATTTCATCATTTACTAACAGAAGTACGGTTTTGTGTTTCCCTGTTGCTGAGGTTTTTTTTCTTTTTCTGGTACCTTCGATACTGGCTCTTTGGTTCACTGAGTGACAAATTTCATCCAGGAATCAAGAAATCAGATACACTTGGCAGAGTCTATGTTGTCCATCCCAACTACTCAGAGTGCTACTATCTAAGGCTTCTATTACACCATGTCAAGGGACCCACATCATTTACGGCTTTACGAACGGTTGATAACACAGTATGTCAAACATATCGCTAGGCTTGCCATCTCAGAGGTCTTCTGGAAGATGATGCACACTGGGATGCCACTCTGACAGAGGCACAAATGTGCAAGTCTCCTATGCAGCTGAGAAACCTCTTCTCCATCATGCTGGTGAACTGTGGATTGTCAAATCCAAATCAACTTTGGGACAAATACAAGGAGGAGCTTTCTGAAGACATTCATCAAAAAATTCAATATCAGTGTGACGGTGATGTCACATTCAATGATGACATCTTCAATGAGACATTAAGATTAATAGACGACAAGGTTCAATCACTGGGTGGAAACAAACTTGAAATCTATGGTCTTCCAGCTCCTCCTGTCACAGATGTTCAACACAGATTAGCACAAGAGCTAATCAGGGAAACATCATACAACATGGAAAGTTTGCAAGCAGTTGTCAATGAAAAGGAACCAATTCTGGTACAAGATCAAAAGGAGGTATACTGGCAAGTTCTTACATCTCTGGACAATAACACTGGTGGGGTTTTCTTCTTAGATGCTCCTGGAAGCGCAGGAAAGACATTATTGATCAACCTGCTCCTTGCCAAGGTGAGACAGAAGAAGAAGATTGCTCTGGCTGTTGCATCCTCTGGAATTGCAGCCACCCTCCTAACAGGTGGAAGAACAGCCCATTCAACATTCAAGCTGCCTCCGAACCTCATCCAAAGTGAATCTCCTTTATGCAACATAACAAAGAATACAGCGTTAGCAAAACTCCTTATAGATGCCAAACTCATTGTCTGGGATGAGGCAACAATGTCCCATAAGGCAGCCTTTGAAGCGCTTGATAGAACACTACAAGACTTCAGAAACAAAAGATCATGGGTGGTGTCACCCTCCTCATGGCTGGTGACTTCGGGCAAATGCTGCCTGTCGTTCCCAGAGGAACCAGGGCGGATGAGCTGAGAGCTTGCATCAAGTCCTCATATATCTGGCAACATGTCAAGCAGCTTACTCTGACAACCAACATGAGGGTTCACATTCATGGTGACCCGTTAGCCGCACAGTTCTCCAACAAGTTACTTGACATTGGAAATGGAAAACTTGCACAAGATCCAGAAGATAATCTGCATCATCTCCCATGTGGCAATATGACTGCCTCCCTTGAAGAACTAAAGAGCAAGCTGTTTCCAAACATTGCCACAAACTACAAAAGTCACAAGTGGCTATGTGAAAGAACAATTCTGGCACCAAGGAATGATTCTGTAGACAAGCTGAATTTAAATTTGTTAACTCAGCTTCCAGGACCTGAATGTTCATACAGATCAATTAACTCTGTCCCTGATCAACAACAGGCAACACATTACCCAGTGGAGTTCCTCAATTCACTTCAGCCACCAGAATTTCCACCACACATTCTGATCGTGAAAATAGGTGCTCCCATAATGCTATTAAGAAACCTTGATGCACCCAGACTCTGCAATGGAACAAGGTTGGTTGTTAAAACAGCCATGCCCCATATGTTGGAAGCAACAATAATTACAGGCAACATGATGGGTGAGAATGTTTTCATTCCAAGGATACCTCTCATTTCAAATGATCTCCCCTTTCAGTTCAAGAGACTGCAGTTTCCGGTCAAACTTACCTTTGCAATGTCTATCAACAAAGCACAAGGTCAATCTCTAAAGGTGGTGGGACTTAACCTCCTTCAACCTTGCTTCTCACATGGTCAGCTGTATGTTGGATGTTCTAGAGTTGGAGATGAAAAGAACCTCTACATTCTCAGTGATAAACATGGCAAGACAGAAAACATAGTATATGAAGAAGCACTTACATGAATAGTATGTACATGACATATACAAAAGTGTAAAACCATTGAGTGTTAAAGTAAGTATTACTATTACACTTTCACTTTTCGACTAACATGCGTCAATGTATATCTGTGTATATAACAGTGAAACAATAACGTGGTATATTCGCTGTGTGAATTTTTTTCATTTAAGCCCCATTTTAATTATCGTAAAAGTTTCCAAGTACCAATAAGCAACAATTTCATTCCCGGGCAACACCGGGTGGCTCTGCTAGTATATATATATATATTACACTTAAACAAGAATGCTTTTGATAGTGACTTTGAAGTTTTGGCCAGCTAAGCCATTGTTGGACTGCCAGATAAACTAAAGGTTGTCTGACAATGGCTTAGCTGGCCAAAACTTCGAAGTAGAGTATAGAGTAACCTATCAGGTGAATGTAAAGTTGTTTTTATGGTAAGTGAACAGGAAAACAAATATATATATATATATATTTTATCTATAAAGCTCAATTTAATTTTGATTTTTTATAAATTGATTTTAATTGAGTTTTTACCTGTAATTTTGGATTTTGCCCCTATTATTATATATATATATATATATATATATATATATATATATATATATATGTATATATATACATACATATATATCATCATCATTTAACGTCCGCTTTCCATGCTAGCATAGGATGGACGATTTGACTGAGGACTGGTGAACCAGATGGCTGCACCAGGCTCCAATCTGATCTGGCAGAGTTTCTATAGCTGGATGCCCTTCCTAACGCTAACCACTCTGAGAGTGTAGTGAGTGTTTTTATGTGCCACCAGCACAAGGGCCAGTAAAGCGGTACTGGCAACGGCCATGCTCAAATGGTGTTTTTTACATGCCACCTGCACAGGAGCCAGTCCAGCGGCACTGGCAATGACCTCACTCGAATGTTTTTTCACGTGCCACCAGCACAAGTGCCAATAAGGCGACGCTGGTAACAATCATGCTCAAATGATGCTATTTACGTACCACTAGCACAGAAGCCAGACAGCTGCTCTGGCAATGATCACGCTCGGACAGTGCTTTTAGCGCTCCACTGGCACGGGTGCTAGTCATCGAATTTGGTTCAATTACAATTTCGATTTCACTTGCCCCAACAGGTCTTTGCTAGCAGAGTTTAGTGTCCAATGAAAGAAAGGTTGGCATGGGAGTTGTCGAATTTGGTTCGATTTTGATTTCACTTGCCCCAACAGGTCTTCACAAGCAGAGTTTAGTGTCCAATGAGGTAAAGATACAAATAAGTGGGCTGGCTATACTCCTGGCAGAGGCCACGGATTATGATCTCACTTAGCTTGCTGGGTCTTCTCACGCACAGCATATTTCCAAAGGTCCCGGTCACATGTCATTGCCTCAGTGAAGCCTAATATTCGAAGGTCGTGCTTCACCACCTCATCCCAGGTCTTCCTGGGTCTACCTCTTCCACACAGTGGAACTTTTTCACACAGCTATCCTCATCCATTCTCGCCACAAGACCATACCAGCGCAATCGTCTCTCTTACACACCACAACTGATGCTTCATAGGTCCAACTTTTCTCTCAAGGTACTTACACTCTGTCGAGTATGCACACTGACATTACACACCCATCAAAGCATACTGGCTTCATTTCTTGCGAGATGCCAGACAGTTGCTCTGGCAATGATCACACTTGGATGGTGCTCTTAGCGCTCCACTGCTACAGGTGCCAACACGATTTCGATTTCACTTGCCCCAACTGGTCTTCACAAACCGAGTTTAGTGTCCAATGATGGAGAGGTTGGCATGGGTGCCAGTCGTCGAATTTGGTTCGATGTCAATTTCACTTGCCTCAACAGGTCTTCGCAAGTGGAGTTTAGTGTCGAATGAAGGAAAGGTACGCATAAGTGGGTTGGCTACACCCCTGGCAGAGGCCTCGGATTATGGTCTCACTTGGCTTGACTGGTCTTCTCATGCACAGAATATTTCCAAAGGTCTCAGTCACAAATCATTGCCTTGGTGAGGCCTAATGTTCGAAGGTCATGCTTCACCACCTCATCCCAGATCTTCCTGGGCCTACCTCTTCCACAGGTTCCCTTAACCGCTAGGGTGTGGCACTTTTTCACATGGCTATCCTCATCCATTCTCGCCACATGACCATACCAGCACAATTGTCTCTCTTGCACACCACAACTGATGCTTCTTAGGTTCAACTTTTCTCTCATGTTACTTACACTCTGTCGAGTATGCACACTGACATTACACATCCAGCGGAGCATACTGGCATCATTCCTTGCGAGCTTACACATGTCCTCAGCAGTCATGGCCCATGTTTCGCTGCCATGTAGCATGGCTGTTCGTACACATGCGTCATACAGTCTGCCTTTTACTCTGAGCGACTGGCCCTTTGTCACTAGCAGAGGTAAGAGCTCTCTGAACTTTGCCCAGGCTATTCTTATTCTAGCAGCTACACTTTCAGCGCACCCTCCCCCACCACTAACTTGGTCACCTAGATAACGGAAGCTATCAACTACGTCTAGTTTTTCTTCCTGGAATGTGGTAGAAGTTGTTTTCTGCACATTTTCAGTGTTTATTACTCCTGAACATCTGCCACATACAAAAACTAACTTCCTAATTAGCCTTCCTTTGATATTGCTGCACCTCTTATGTGTCCATAGCTTACGCTGGGTACATTTTATAGAGTTTCTACCTACACCTTTTCTACAGATCGAGCAGGGCCATCTACCTGAAGGAGTTTGTGTTTTGTCTACCTTCCTACTTATTAGGACTTTGGTTTTAGCTAGGTTGACTCTAAGGCTCTTCGATTCTAGTCCTTGCTTCCACACCTGAAACTTCTCCTCTAGTTCTGATAGTGACTCAGCAATTAGCGCAAGGTCATCAGCATAGAGGAGTTGCCTGGAGGACTATGATAAATAGGAGGGGGCTGAGGACTGAACCTTGGTGGACCCCTACCTCTACCCGGAATTCTTCACTGTACTTGTTGCCAACTCTCACCTTACTGACAGCGTCTCTGTACATGACTCGCACAGCTCTCACTAACCATTCTTCTATCTCTAGTTTCCTCATTGATCACCAGATAAGGGTTCGGGGGACCCTGTCAAAGGCTTTCTCCATGTCAACGAATGCCAGGTACAGAGGCTTATCTTTGGCTAGGTATTTCTCCTGCAGCTCTCTTACCAGAAATATAGCATTAGTGGTGTTTTTCCCTGGAACAAACCCAAACTGCATCTCATCTAAACTGACTCTCTCCCAAATTAGTTGGGCTATGACCCACTCAGTGACTTTCATTACCTGATCTAACAGCTTGATGCCTCTGTAATTATTTGTATCTAAAACGTCACCTTTACCTTTGTAGCAGTTGACTATGGTGCTGCTACACCAGTCATTGGGTATGACTCCTTCGTGTATCACCTGGTTAACAATACGGGTGACTAGGCTATAGCTGACACTGCCAGATATTTTGAGCATCTCTGCAGTGATCCCTGATGGGCCTGGGGCTTTCCCTGTCTTCATACTCTTAATTGCTTTATCTACGATTGTACTGTCAACTCGGATAGCTGGTCCCTCTGTTGTGTTGACATTTGGCAGACTCTCTTTCCCCCATTCATTCTCTTTATTGAGCAGCCTTTCATAGTGGCGTCTCCAAACCTCTCTCTTTGTAGCCTCGTTTAGTGCAAGTGTACCATCATCCATGCGGACACATTTCTCTCCTACGACATCACGATTCTCTCTCACACACTGTCTTGCAACATGAAATACCTCAAGTCTTTGGTCCTCACGGCATAGAACATTGGCAAATTTTTTCTTATCTGCTTCCCCTCTGGCTAAATAAACCTGTTGCCTAGCTTCCCTTCTGGCAGTCTGATACAATTCCTCATGCCATTCAGTAACAACTTTAGCTGTGTGAATTGGTGCATTATCATCCTGAAAGATTGCGTTTCACTCCAGAAACAGTTCTGCAACCATAAGAGAAATTTGATCAGATAAAATGCTTAGTCTAATCAGCTGAAAGAGACCAATAAGGGTTGATTTGTTCAGCTAGACCCTTCATTTCAGTTCGCTAGTATGGCCCATAGTCCAATGACAAGAACAAGTAAAATAATTGGTCAGCAATTGTTTTAAAATAATAGCCATTACCAAAGAAAAAAAAACGGTGGGGTATTCAAAATAGAAGAAAAATCTGGAAATACTGGAACCTGGCCTATAATTTGGAATTACTGAAAATAAGCAGAGAATGCTTGGAAATTATGGTAGAGAGGGTGAAAAATAGATAAGCTATTAGAAATGTCAGAAAAGAATGAAAAATTGTAAAAATGATGAGCAGATGGAAAGTAGTTATGAAAGGCGAGTTGTAAGAATGAATGAAAATTGGTAGAAACCATTGCAAATAGCTAGAGATTGCTAGAAATTATGATGACAGCATCCTATGAAAAATGACGGCAATATATTACATAAATGATGGAAATGCAATAAATGATCAGAGAGGGTGGAAATTGAGTGAGATAATTGAAAATATCAATAACAATAGTTGGTTAATAACAGCAATTATTGGAAAAATAGGTGAAATAGCTTTAAATTAATGGAAAATGACAGAGAACAAATATTAAATTTAGTAATTACTAGAAAATATAATAGCTGGAAACAACTAGATTGTCTTGGAAAAATAATATCAGGATATTGCTGGAGTCTGGTGGATATTAAAAGAAATCAATAGAAAATAATAGTGATTGTTTAATAAATAAACGATGGAAAACAGCAGAAATGACTATTCAGACTAAGAAATTACTTGAAATGACAGAAGTTTCTGGAAACTACTTATAACATTCCAAAGAAAACTGTAAATGATAGAAATTGTGAAAGAAATTTTTAAATAATTTTTCCTTTTTGGTTTTGTTGGGGGGGGGGGGGGGGGAGTGCTGCATCTATGACTTTCACATGTCCTCTGTGATTGGTGATATCAATACAGTTAATGTCTATCTTGAATATGGACGGTAAGTGTGGGGTGGGAATTCCAATATTTTGACACTCAAGGTGAGGAAGGGAGTTAGACCTTGGAGAGAAGCGTGTTGCATGGGTTTGATACACAAATAGCTTGCTCTAAGAAGCAGAGAACATTGAAGTAACTGCAAGTAGATAGAAAAAAACATAGTAGGATACACATTTGTGGACAAGAGACTCAAGTGCATCAGTGGCAATGTAAATAAGCTGGATGGGTTTTTTAGGATGTTGTATGGGTGAAGAGATATGGATTAGGGATTAGGGTCTCAGGCTTACAGTTATAAAGTCATGGGTTTGATTCCTGGATTGAGCAGTGTGTTATATACTTGGGCAAGGCACATCATTTTATGTCTAATCAGCTGAAAATGATTATCAACCTAGTGCTGGTGTAACTTTTTCTCCCTCTAGCTATTATAGTCTCAAGGTTCTGCTGGGAGAGATGAGAAGATGTCTACATCTGCTCATGACAACATAAGCACCTAAAACAATCAGTGAAAATATGGTATGGTCATACTCATTTGCAAAGTAATGGCTAAGCTTAAGCTTAAGTGTATGTATGTGTAGTAGCAGCACCATCATAGATGTGGGAGCAGTAATCTATCGTGGATCTTGCTTAAGTTTTATAGAGTTAGTAGCTGTTGAGATCTGAAATTTTTTCTGGGTCTGAAGAGGAAGACTTATCTTCGGAGGCAATTTTTGCTCAGATTTTGAATGTAAGATCATCAGTGATTGTGCAGTTTAAAATCTGTAGCAACTTTGGGAGTTTTAGTTGCGTTATTAATGATCAGGTAATAGAGGATGAAAGCCATACAAGATTGTTTTCTTGTGTGAAGTTACAGCATCTTTATGCTGTATAAGGAGACAAAACGAAAAATGTCATCTCATTCGGGAATGTTTTCATAGCTTCTCTTCAAAAAGTTAGCATTGTTTTGGTATGATGAGGACACTTGTTTGAAAAAGATTAGGGAGGTGTGAATGGTATTACCATCTGCATAGGAGTAGGTGTCAATGGAAGTACTGGTGGTAGATTGTTGATGTACAGAAGGAAGAATATGGGGACGATTCCAACAGATGCAGTGTGGGTCAGAGTGAATAACATTAGTTCATACTATAGTGCTGTAATCTGAAAGGAATCTTCTACTCCAAGAGTCTAGAGATGCGTGGATCCCATAGGTCGGCAGCTTAAATAGGATACTAACATGCCAAACAGTTTGAAAGGCTTTGCTGATGCTAAGCACAATGACATTGTGTTTATCAAACTTCTCAATGACAAAGAACTATCCTTTTATCTTATGTGTTGATGTTGGAACCAGAAAACCTTTTCCTGTCATTCACACATAAGATCAACTGATGGATAGTAAAGAAAAGAAAGAAAGAAAATCAAAAACAATAGAAATGATATCAAATATCACATATGGGAACAGGGCTTCAGATTTGGATCTACAAAAGTCTTTTTGGTGGTCACTGAGGAGAGTAATACAAGATATTGGGTCAGGGGATTGTTAATGACTTTTCCCATCTTTCAAAAGGGATGGGGAAAATGCAAGTGATAGTCAGCAAGGCCAGAGAGGTGGCTCTTCTTTGAAATGGGACAAACTGTAACATTTTCCAATATGTATATGTAAAGTCAAGGTGGCAGGCTCGCAAAATCATTACTGTGCCAGGCAAAATGCTCAATAGCATTTCATGTCTCTACGTTCTAAATTCAAATGCCACTGAGGTCAACATTGCCTTTCATCAGGGTTAATAAAATAAGTACCAGTTGAGTACTGGGGGTCAATGTAATCAACTTAATCCCTCCCTTGAAGTTGCTGGCCTTGTGTCAAAATTTGAAACCAATATGTATTGGTAAAGTATCAAGCAAAAACAAATTCCTTGTAGTTTTTAGTTACATCCAGCTTGACTTTACTCTTCCACTTTGAGGGTAGGGGCAATAAAATCAATGCCAGATAAAGTACTGGGGTCAATATAATTGACTAAAACCTTTGAAGGTAATGCTCCAGCATGATTGCAATGACTGAATAGACTGTGTAAGAGTAAAATAGAGAATTGTTGAATAAATGAAATAAGCTAAAAATAACTGAAAATATCCCAAAATAGCAGAATTGAAGGTGGAACAACAGCATTGAAGAGATATGTAATGGAAGAATTCTAATCCATTTTTGCAGAATAGAATAATTCAGCACAACTAATAATGCCATCAGTTTCTACAACATTGTATGTTTAATGGAATGAGTGCCTGGCCCAAGGCTTATTCTTCTGAAGTAGGGTGTTTTTCACACAAGAACATCTACATTCAGAATTGTGAACCATTAACACGTGTTTGCATCAAAACATTATACCACCCTGTGATATCTATTTAGAAATAGACGAATTTAATCATATCAATGACAGAATATGAATCAAACTCTAGTCTGGTTATTTGTTGTTTCAATCATGCTTTTTTAAGGAAGGAATTATGTTATTCTAAAAGAGGAGAGGATGGTCTGTTTTGTAGTTGTAGAATGTGTAAAGTTTGATAACGGATAAATCAGACCGAACAAGGAGAGAAACATGTGAAATAATTGATTGAATCAAATTTGATAGACTCTGGGAAAAAATACTGAAAAAATGCCCAGAAGAACTAAAGCTTAATCAATATAAGAATGAAACATTGCAGTGTACAACATTTAACAGCTTAGATATTAAAAAAGAAAATGAGATGAAAATGCTATGGATATCACTAAATCTTGTTCCACCATCCATGCATAAGATCAAAGAGTAATAGAAACTAAAGAATAATAATAGAAATGATATCAGATGTGCATAAGATTGTGCAAAAGGAATAATCCATCCTTTACTGTCTGGAAATAAAAGTGCTTGCTGGCATTTTTTATTTTATACATAAGGCAGTGAGCTGGCAGAAGTGTTAGTGTCAGAAAAAATACCTTGCAATATTTGTTCTGGCTCTTTACATTCTGTGTTCAAATCCTGCAGAGATCAGCTTTGACTTTTGTCTTTATGTGAACCAATAAAACAAAGTAAGTCAAGTACTAAGGTTAATGTTATCAACTAAACCCTCAAAATTACTAGCCTTGTGCCTAAATTAGAAACCAAATTATTATTTATTACCAACACGTAAAGCACAATAGTCTTTGCTAGCTGTTATAGCTTGAATTTTAAAAAATACTGATAGACAAAGCAAGATGAAAAATAGGAGACACGTTGGAAGACATGCTATTGTTCTTTTAATCCCAAATGTATGATTGTAAAGAGAAAACAATATTTAATTTTAGAAGATAAGTCAGTTTATATCAGTAACCAATGTTTGAAATAGATAAAAGCTGGAAATGACACACAGGTATGTAAGTATATATATAAGGATGTATATATGGATGGATGGATGGATGGATGAACAGACGGACGGACAGATGGATGAACGGATGGACGGACATATGGATGGATAGATGTGTATATTAGGTGAAGGTATGGTTCTATGAAAAGAAGTTTGCTCCCCAATCACATAGTTTTGGGTTCAGTCCCACTGCATAGCACCTTGTGTAAGTGTCTTCTACAATAGCCCTTGGTCAACCAAAGCCCTGTGAGTGTGTGGGGTGTCTGTGTGTTTTGTTGTCATGTGATAGTTGTAAACAAATGTCACTGTCATACAAGCGGTGTTCATTCTAAATCTTCTGCAAAAACATATCTGGTCCTGGGGAAATATTACCTTACTTCAAAACAGGAGAGGGTTGGTGACAGGAAAGGCATCCAGTTGTAGAAAATCCACCTGAACACATTCTGCTCAACCCATGTAAGCATGAAAAAGTGGGCATTAAAATGACAGTGATGATGATGATGATGATGATATATATATATACTAATATATACTTTTGTTATTTACACCACCTGTCCTCGTCTGTTGTTATTATTTGTATATTCTCCCATATATATATATATATATATATATATATATATATATATATATATATATATATATATATATAAATGGAATAAGCAGGACAAGAGGAGATACATTGGACAGAGTTACTGAGGAGGTCACAGAATGTGTGATGAGAGAACTTTGACAGAAGTATAAGCTAAAAATAATATGAATAAAAACCAAAGTGAGGATCAAATAATGCATGTGTTTAATTGGTAAAAAGACAGAAAAAATTACCATTACCAACTATAACAACACACACAGACACACACATGTTCACATACATACACAGTTACTTGTGATTATTTGCTTACGTACAAGATTTATAGAAGGTGAAGGACAATTGTGCAAGACAATAAATGTCCCACTATCACACATCACCAAACTTCCACATCTGCTTAAATACTTGCTCTAGTGTGATGAGTGAAAGTGGAACAATATTGAATTGGTAACATATTGAAATGTCCAAACAGGCTGAAATCTCTTTTTTTTCTTTTTCCTTTTTTTTCTTTCTTTTATGTATTTCAAAAAAAAACCAACTCTTTATAACCTGCTATCTTTTACTTTATTTCAAGCTTTTTGAACAGCAATTGCCATTACCAGTTGCCATTACCACCACCATCACCATTACTACTACTACTACTACTACTACTGCTGCTGCTGCTGCTGCTGCTTCCGCCGCTGCCGACGACAACGCCACCACCGCCGACGCCAACGCCAACACCAACGCCATCGACGCCGCCGCTGCTGCCACCACCAAAACCACCACCACCACCACCACCACCACTACTACTACTACTACTACTACTACTACTACTACTACAGACACAGAATAAGTTAGTGAAGAAGGTCTTCCAACTTTTTTCTGGTCATAGGCTTACGATGCCATTCAATTCAAAACCACTACATAGCCCCTGGGTACCTTTAATAGTATGTGCTCAGTTGGAAAAACATTCAGTCCAGGACACTGACTGGAGATTGCCATGACTTTTCAATGTACCACCACCACCACCACCACCACCACCACCACTACCATCTGCTTTTTCTTGAAGTACCAAAAAACCTGGAGTAAACCCTCTGAGTAATTTTCCCTCCTCTGATTCAATATCCCTGAACTTCATTCTGGTCTAGACCCCACTCATTACCTCATAACAACACGCAGCCTACACACTGATCACACATCCTATTCCACTATGCAAGCTTCACAACTATCTCCATCCATCTAACTGTGATTGCATATTTGCTAAAAAGTGTTCATTCACTGCAGACTTGGTATTTAACTGTGCAGGAAGAAAATTCCAATGATGCTTTGTAACTCAATCTCCACTCTGGGATGGACCTTCTCCCACTGCCAGCAATGTTTAAGCTTCAATAAATAATAACCTAACTAATAACAGTTTGTTGTCAACTTCATTATTCATTTAGCTTAACAAAAGTTACATGCACACACACACACACACACACACACACACACACACACACACACACACACACACACACTGGCACTCCATTGGTTATGATGACAAGGGTTCCAGTAGACCTGATCAAAGGAATATCCTGCTCATGAAATTGATGTGCAAGTGGCTGAACACTCCACAAATATGCATGCCCTTGACATAGTTCTCATGGAGATAAGTGTCATGCAGAATGTAACAAGGCTGGCCTTTTGAAATATAGATACTACTCATTTTTGTCAGGTAAGTGGACAGGAGCAATGTGGAATAAAGTGTCTTGCTCAAGGACACAATGCACCACTGGGAATCAAAACCATGGCCTTACAATTGTGAGCCAAATACCCTAGCCGCTAAACCATGTGTCTTCACAACATGTGTTATGTGTTACATATGGTTGAGGACAGCTGTGTGAGGAAGTGCCACACCCTAAAAGTAGAATGAAGCTATGGAAGAGGTAGACCCAGGAAGACATTGGATGAGCTGGTGAAGCATGACCTTCAAATGTTGGGCCTCACAGAGGCAATAACAGGAGACCAAGACCTTTGGAGATAAGCTGTGATTGAGAGGACCCAACAACTAAAGTGAGATCACAGCCATGGCCGATGCCAGTGTTGTATGTCTGGCCCATTTAAAAGTATCCTTGATGCATCGGTTGATATGGTATGCTTGAGAAGACCTGTTGAGTCAAGTAAATCCAAAATCATAGTTGTGGCCAGTGTTCCCTGAGCGGCTCCCATTTCAGTGGCATGTAAAATACATCAGTGCCCCCTGACAAGCTGCCATGCTGGTGGCATGTAAAAAGCACCATCTAAACGTGGTCGATGCCAGGTCTACCTGACTGGCTCCCATGCCAGTGGCATGTAAAAAGCACCATCTGAACATGGCCGATGCCAGTGCCCTCCGACAACTCCCGTGCCAGTGACATGTAAAATGCACTATCCAAACATGATCGATGCCAGGGCTGCCTGATTAACTCCTGTGCTAGTGGCACATACAAAGCATCTGCTGCACTCTCAGAGTGGTTGGTGTTAGGAAGGGCATCCAGCTGTAGAAACATTGCCATATTAGATTAGAACCCTGCGAAGAATTCTTGCAGTTCCAAGCAATACTGATTTTTGTACATGTTCTACTTTTCACACTTGCACCAATCTTTTTCAGCCATGTTGGTAGTTGAGTGCTGATACTTCCAAGTGCACCAATTACTATTGGTATCATGTCTACTCTCTTCATTGGCGACAACCTTCGTATTTCCCTCTTCAAATCGTCATAGTTATTTGTTTTTTCTTCTTTCACATTGATCCTGTTGTCACCGGGGCATGCTATGTCAATTATCATATATGTTCCTTTTTTTTTATTCACCACAACAATGTCTGGTTTCCAATGTCTGGTTGGGTGATCACACTGGATCATTGCATACCACAGGATTTTGCAATTCTCATTTTCGGTGACTCCTTCCGGAGTTTACTCATACCATGTCTTTGTTCTTTGTAGGCTGTGATTTCCACAGAGCTGCCAATGGATCATTTTTGTTACATTGTCATGGTGTCTTTTGTATTCGTGTTGTGCCAATTATTATTATTATTATTGTCATTATTATTATTATTATTAAGATTTTTGTCTTGCAAGTTACTTGAAGACCCTTTCAGTGCAGGTGCCACTTAAAAATCAATGAATCCACACTGTAAAGTGGTTGGCATTTGGAAGGGCATCTAGCTGTAAAAACTTTGCCAAAACTGATCTTGCCTGTGCTTGTGCTATGTAAAAAGCACTCAGTCCACTCTGCTGGGTAGTTGGTGTTAGGAAGGGCATCTAGCTGTAAAAACCCTACAAAAGTAGACTCAGAAATCAAGTGCTGGCTTCTGTCTGGCCAGCTCTTGTCAAACCGTCCCAGCCATGCCAGCATGGAAGGTGGACATTAAACAATGATGATGATGATGATGATATTATTATTGAGAAAGCAGTGCATGCCATCAAAGTGACACTGGGGTGCAAATGTAGGAAGCCCAATATACCCATTATGACTACCCATCTGATAAGGGTATACCAGGCACATGCATCCATATGCACTTGACATGGTACCCTCATATCAAGATATAAAGTGCATGACCTTGCAAGTGGGCACCTAGTTAGAAGTCAAGTAGTCCATCCCATTCAAAAGGTCCTTGAATAAGGGCTGTTTAAGGATGATGAATGAAACATCCATGTTTCCAGGGATGAATCATTCAAACCTCAAAGAATTCTTCTCAACACATGGCTGTGATGCTCCTCCACTACTCCTGCTCATGATCAGAGATGCACATATCATCAGCCATCAAGGTACATACTCAACTAGTTAGAGTCAAGCAACTGACAAGCAAATTTGTGGTATTGATCAAAATATTTGCTGTAACCCATCTTTTACAAGATAAAACATGTACATGATAACACTCCCAATCAGTTAAGATCAGAGGCTACAAGAACCATTGTCTAGAACTGCATCATCATTATCATCATCATTAAGGTGGCAAGCTGGTAGAATTGTTAACACATCAGATAAACTGCTCTGAGGTATTTCTTCTTGCTCTTTATGTTCTAAGTTCAAATTCTGCTGCAATCTATTTTGTCATTCATCATTTCAGGGTCAATAAAATAGTGCTAGTTGACCACTGGGGTCAATGTAATTAACTTACCTATTCCTCTAAAACTGCTGGCCTTCTACCAAAATTCAAAACACTGCTGCTGCTGCCGCTACTGCTGCTGCCGCTGCCGCTGCTGCCGCTGCCGCTGCTGCCGCTGCTGCCGCTGCTGCTGCTGCCGCCGCTGCTGCTGCTGCTGCCGCCGCCACCGCCGCCACTGCTGCTACTACTACTACTACTACTACTACTACTACTACTACTACTACTACTGCTGCTGCTGCTGCTGCTACTGCTTGGTTGAATAGTTAGCACGCCAGGTGAAATGCTTAGCAGTATTTCATGGGCATATGGTGTAGTGGTTAAGAGCGCAGGCTACTAATCCCAAGATTCCGAGTTCAATTCCAGGCAGTGACCTGAATAATAATAATAATAACAATAATAATAACAATAATAATAATAATAATAGTAGTAATAACAACAACAACGTTGAAAAAAAACTACCTTAGGAATGAGAACCCAGGTTCGAAATTTCCCCAAGACACCTGATGAAGGCTGGAGGGTATATCAGCCAAAACGTTGTGTTAACAACAAACAAGATCAGAACAAATATCCGTCAAATGTAAATAATGTAAATAATTCCTCATCTCTTAAATATAGAACTGTAGTACTTCACTTATTGCTACATTTTGAGTTCAAATTCCGCCGAGGTCGACTTTGCCTTTCGGGGTCGATAAACTAAGTACCAGTGAAACACTGGGGTCGATTGAGGCCTTTTGCCTCCAGTAGAAAGGATTATTACTATTATTATTATTACTATTATTATTATTATTATTATTATTATTATTATTATTATTATTATTGAGTGAGAGAGTAGTGCATGCCATCAAAGTGACACTTTATACATATCATGACTACCCATCTGATAAGGATACACCAGGCACAAGCATTACAACCATATGTTTGCGACATGGTGATCTCATATCAAGATAAACAACATATGACCTTGCAGGTGGAGCCCTGTTAGAATTTTCTTCAGGTCGAGTAGCCCATCCCACTCAAAAGGTCCCTGAATAAGGGTTGTTCAAGGATGTTGAATGAAACAGCCATGTTTCCATAGGTGAATTATCCAAACTCCAAAGAATTCCTTTCAACATGTCTATGATGCTCCTCCACTACTTCTGCTCATGGTCAGAGATGCACATAACATCAGCCATCAAGGTACATACTCAACTAGTTAGGGTCAATCAACTGACAAGCAAATCTGTGGTATTGAGCAGAATATTTGCTGTAGCCCATCTTTTTATACCAAAACAAAATGTTAAGATCAGAAGCCATGAGAGCCACTGCCTGGTTCTGCATCAGGGCATTTATTGTTGTTGTTGTTGTTGTTGTTGTTGCTGCTGCTGTTGCTGTTGCTGTTATTGTTGTTGTTTTTGTTGTTGTTGTTGTTGTTATGTGAGAGAACAGTGCATGCTATCAAAATGACACTAGATGCAAATATATGTAACTGAATATACTCATCACAACTACCCATGTAGTAAGGGTACACCAGGCATATGCATCCATATGCACTTGACATGATAACCTCATATCAAGATAAACAATGCATGGTTTTGTAGGTGGGCCCTGTTAGAATTTTCTTCTGGTTAAGTAGCCCATCCTGTTCAAAAGGTCCCTGAATAAGGGTTGTTTAAGGATGTTGAACAAAACAGAGGTGAATTATTCAACATGCTCAACTGGTTATTGTCAAACAACTGACAAACAAATCTGTGGTATAGAGCAGAATATTTGCTGTAGCCCTATTATTATTATTGGCAGATTCATTAGCATGCCAGGCGAAATGCTTAGTGGCATTTTGTTTCTCATTACGTTCTCAGTTCAAATTCTGCCAAGGTCAACTTTACCTTTCATCCATTTGGGGGTTGATAAAATGAGTACCAGTGAAACACTGGGGTCAATGTAATTGGCTCATCCTCTCCCCCAAAATTGTGCCTATAGTAGAAAGGATTATCATCATCATCATCATTGTTATTATTATTATTATTATTATTATTATTATTATTATTATTATTATTGTTATTATTATTATTATTAAACTAATAATATTGTCAATACAACTGGAAAATAGCCAGAGAATGTCTTAGAAAATATTTTTGTTGTGTCTGTTGTTCTGTATCCAAATTGCTAAAATACCAGTTATTAAATTAAAAAAAAGATCAATGAATTTGCTGTGGTTTAAGTCTGTATGTAACCTTTTATCAAGAGCAATAGTAGAGAAGCTTGGGATGGTAGAATGATGAATTGGGACACGGATGGATACACACACACACACCTGCACACACATATGCACACACACACACACACACACACACACACACACACTCATGCACATGCACACACAAACACATATACATGCGTATAAACCATGCCCTGTCTTTCATTTACTGTCGTGGTTATTTGTCTGGCTGCTGTGTCAGATGGAGGGTGGCATTAAATGCCAACCTTAAAAGTGCAATTTCTGCCATTTTAATATGTAGCGGCGGCAGCAGCAGCAGCAGCAGCAGCAGCAGCAGCAGCAGCAGTAGTAGTAGTAGTAATAGTAGTAGTAGTAATAGTAGTAGTAGTAGTAGTAGTAGCAGCAGCAGCAGCAGCAGCAGTAGTAGTAGTAGTAATAATAGTTGTTGTTGTTGTTGTTGTTGTTGTTTACGTTGATGAGAAAGTTGTTGCTGATGATGATATAATCTTTCTGTGTTATTGTTCTGATACTGATACTGTCATTGGTTGTTACTGGTGTCTTTTTGCCAAGTATTGGTGTCTTTTTGGCCTTGTATTTTAGTTGGATGACATAGATCCCTTGACAATATAGTATATTACTGACATACATAAAAAGAAATCGCTTACCAGGTCCTTGCTAAGAACGTACCTTTGGCTCTACACTGCGTACAAAAAAAAGAACGATTTTTTTTCTTTTTATAGTTTTATCATAGCTTAGCTTCTGCTCAACTTTGATTCAGTAATCCTATAAACAAAGACAGACAAGTCACAACCATTCTGTATTTTACCTTTCCCACACATAGGGCAACTAGAATTATATTATCTAATATTTTTGGAGGATGTCAATGTGGGGTTGTGACATAGATTCCTTCACAATATAGTATATTACTGATATAAATAAAAAGAAAACGTTGACCAGACCCTTGCCAAGAACTTACCTTAGTTTCTACAGCTCTGTAGTAAAAAGACACTGATCTTTTTCTTTTTATGGTTTTGTCATAGCTTAGCCCCAGCTTAGCTCTGATTCAGCAGATCTATATACAAAGACAGACAAGCCATAACCATCCTGTATTTTTCTTTTCCCACACATTGGGCAAATAAGAGTATCTAATGTGACCTTTTTTTGAGATGGTAGGGCTGTGTATTTCCAACAGTATGGTGACACTGTGATTCATGGCAAGGGACATCTAGTTGGGTTGTAGATTTTTAAAAGTATAAATCAAGGTTTTAGAAATTCCATATTAATAGTTGAACTTCTCTATGGCTGGTTGCAAATCTGGTTGAGAAAGAACGAAGGTGGTAGGTGTAAGGTGAGCAGCCCTGCGCTATCAAATTTTCTGCATTACCAATGAAATACCAACAAGAGAACATATGAAACTGGTCCTGGTATCTGGAGGTAGTTTACAGAAATGGCATATAAAGCAATGGAGTGAAAGCTGGAAGGAAGCTCATATGTGAAATAATCTTCTCTCACCATGAAAAAACAAGGAGAAAGTCCATAGAGACTAAAGCACTGGCAGGCAGTTACATCTGGGGACATGTATGATAAGTATAATTCTTCGAGGTGGCACCCCAGCATGGCCACAGTCTAATAACTGAAACAAGTAAAAGATAAAAGATAAAGATGTTATTCACAACTTTAATATACACAAATTATCATCATCATCATGAGTGCTATTTGTTTGACACCAGTATCTACCAGACTGCAATTTTACTTGACTTGATGGGTCTTTTTCTCAAGTACAACATAATGCCAAAAGATCGAGTAGGGCTATCTACCTGGAGGGACTTGTGGTTTGTCTGCCTTCCTAGTTACTAAGACTTTGGTTTTTGCTAGGTTAACTCTACGGCCCTTTGATTCTAGACTTTGCTTCCATACCTGGAACTTCTTTTCTAGTTCTGGACGTGATTCAGCTATAAGAACAAGGTCATCAGCATAGAGGAGCTCCCATGGGCAGCCTGTCTTGAATTCCTCTGTTATTGCCTGGTGGACTATGATGAACAAGAGGGGGTTTAGGACCGATCCTTGGTGAACCTGTACCCTGAATTCTTAGCTGTACTCATTGCCAGTTCTCACCTTACTGGTAGCATCTCTGTACATGGCATGTACAGCTCTCACCAGCCACTCGTCTATCCCTAGTTTCTGCATTGACCACGAGATAAGGGATTGGAGGACCCTGTCAAAAGCTTTCTCCAAGTCAACGAAAGCTAAGTACAGAGATTTGTCTTTGGTTATGTATTTCTCCTGCAACTGCCTTACCAGAAATATAGCATCAGTGATGCTTCTCCCTGGCACAAGGCAAGTAGTAATTTTCAACCATTTTTACTAAATCATAAAACTTTAAAACAAATTTTTTCTTCAAATTTTTTTGCAAGATGTAGAAGCAAGTTTATAATTTCATCTCCTGTGTGCTAGAGTCAAAAATAACTGCTGCAGTAGGTTGTCATTTGAGGGAAATTTGGCAGCTAAGTCTCGCAGGTTGAGTAACTGCAGAGAGGCTTCTTTGGTAGTTCACTTTTTGGGCGTTTTTTTTTACTATTGTTTTGTAAATGTGTTCATGACACTGTTGATAATGTTATTGTTAATTATTGTTAGGTACAGGCATGATTGTGTGGCGAGAAGCTTGCTTCTCAACCATATAGTTTTAGATTCAGTCCCAGCTTTGTGAGTGGATTTGGTAGATGGAACTAAAAGAAGCCTGTCACCTACACACACACACATATGTATATATATATATATATATATATATATATATATGATGGACTTCTTTTAGTTTCTGTCAACTAAATCCATTATATATATATATATATATATATATACATACATTATATACATATACATACATTATATACATATGTATGTGTGTATGTGTCTTTGTGTCTGGGTCTGTCTCCCACCACCGTTTGACAACTTGCATTGGTTTGTTTACATCCCCATAACTTAGCGGTTTGGCAAAAAGAGACTGACAGAATAAATATCAGGTTTAAAAAAAATTAATCATGGGGATTGATTCATTCAATAAAAAGTTCTTCAAAGTGGTACTTCATCATAGCCACAGTCTAATGACTGAAACAGATAAAAGATATTTTATGTTGATACTTTTATTGTTGTTATGTTAAGGTGTTTTTGAGTTTTAATATATTTACCATTGTTTGAGATTGAATCATTATTAAGAAAATGCATATTGTATAGTTAAAAACTATAAAAACAACATGATCAGACTATCATACTATATACTATATACCATATCTAGATTGCTATACTACTTACCAAATAACATGCCCAGACTGTCTTACTACATGCTAAATAATATACCCATACTGTCATACTGTACACCATACAATATGTGAAGACTGCCGTATGGTGTACCATACAAGATGGTTAGGCTATTGTACTACACTCTGTGCAACATTATGTAGACTATTATACTACACCCTATACACCATGACTCCATATGTGAAGGCACATGGCTTGATGGTTAGGGTATTCAGTTCAAAATTGTAAGGCTATGAGCTCAATTCCTGGCAGTGTGTTGTGTCTTTGAGCAAGACACTTTACTTCATGGTGCTCCAGTTCACTCAGCTGGCAAAAATGAGTAGTACCTGTAAATTCAAAGGGCCAGCTTTGTTGCATTCTGTGCCATGCTGAATCTTCCTGAGTGGAGGAGTGGATTCTTCAGATTCCTGGTTGACTCCTAGAACTGAGGATAAGGTGATAATCCAGTGCTGCCCTATGAATTGCAGCTTGTTTTTGTTGTTGCTGTTTATTGCTTAGCCTTTCCAGATCTTCTTGAAAGAAAACCTTCAAATAACCAATTTAAAATCTTTGGCCATCTTTTATAAGCACAGGATTTAAATTGCAAATGTTAAAGGGATGTAACTAAGTATTGATTTCTAACGTTGGCATGAGAGCTTTTTGGCTCATTGCACAACCAATTCTGCTGTCCACTGCCCTAAAATAGTAAAAATAATAATAAAATTAAAAAAATAAACAGATGCCAATGCTAACATCAACAAGTCATTGACAACAATAATTACAGTTGCAGCAATACCATTTTCATCAACAGCTGCAGAAATTGCATCAACGTCTGTATCAACAACAAAAGCTGAAGCAGCTGCACAAATCACAATATCAACAATAACAACTGCAGCAATAGCATCAATAACATGATCAACAGTAGCTACAACAACTGCAGCAATGTCTAAATATTAGCAACAACAACTGTAGCAACTACTCAATGTCAATAACAATAACAGTAGCAGAAATTGCGGCAAACTGCACCATTGTTAATAACAATATCAACAACAACAGCAATTACTATGATGTTAATATCAACAACTGCAGAAACTGTGCTAGTGCCAATATCAACAACAGTTGCAGCAACTACAGTCATGTTAATTTCAGGAACTGCAGCAACTGCACCAATGTCAACCACAACAATTGCACCAATAATAATCAGCAGTGACTTCATCTATGTCAAGCTCAACAACAACAACATGAATGTGAGTATCAATAACAATTGCAGTGGTGTCAATAACAACAACAACAACAATAACTGCAGCAATGTCAATATCAAGAGCAGCTGCAGCAGTATCAATATTGGCAACAACAACAACTGTAGCAATGTCAATATTGAAAAGAACAGCAACTTCAGGAATGTCAATATTGACAACAACAACAACTGTAATAATATCAATATTGACGACAACAACTGCAGAAATGTCAATCTTGACAACCGCAACAGCAACTGTAACAATGTCAATATTGACAACAACAACAACTGCAGTAATGTCAATATTGGTTTCAAATTTTGGCACAAGGCCAGCAATTCAAGGGAAGGGGTGTAAGTCAATTACATTGATCCCAGTGCATAACTGGTACTTATTTTATCAACTTCAAAAAGACGAAAGGCAAAGTCAACCTTGGTGAAATTTGAACTCAGAACACAAAGACAGATGAAATGCTATTAAGCATTTTGCCTGGTGTGCTCATGATTCTTATTTCTTTATTGCCCACAAGGGGCTAAACATAGAGGGGACAAACAAGGACAGACAAAGGAATTAAGTCGATTACACCGACCCCAGTGCATAACTGGTACTTAATTTATCAACCCCGAAAGGATGAAAGGCAAAAACGACCTCGGAGGAATTTGAACTCAGAACGTAACAGCAGACGAAATACTGTTAAGCATTTCGCCCGGCATGCTAATGATTCTGCCAGCTCATTGCCTTCAGCAATGTCAGTATTGACAAGAGCAACGATTGCAATAATGTCAATAGGAGCAACAGCTGCAACAACTAAAGCAACATCAATGTCAACAACAATATGTACCAACAGCTGCAATGTCAATGCCCACAACAACAACTGCAGCCATTGCACCAATGTCTTCAACAACAACTGCAACAATAATATTTGACACTAACAGCACAATGTCAACAGCAACAACTACATTAACTGCAGCAACAGTACCATTATCGATAACAACAACAATGTTGGCACTCCGTCGTTTACAACGTCGAGGGTTCCAGTTGATCCAATCAATGGAACAGCCTGCTCGTAAAATTAACATGCAAGTGGCTGAGCACTCCACAGACACGTATACCCTTAACATAGTTCTCGGGGATATTCAGCGTGACACAGTGTGACAAGGCTGACCCTTTGAATTACAGGCACAACAGAAACAGGAAGTAAGAGTGAGAGAAAGCTGTGGTGAAAGAGTACAGCAGGGTTCGCCTCCATCCCCTGCCGAAGCTTCATGGAGCTTTAGGTGTTTTCACTCAATAAACACTCACAATGCCCGGTCTGGGAATCGAAACCGCGATCCTATGACCGTAAGTCCACTGCCCTAACCACTGGGCTATTGCGCCTCCACACAACAACAACAATAGCTGTAACAAAAAAAAGGCAATGTCCTCACACATGAAATAAACTCCAAAATGAGAAATAATAACCAAATTCCTTCTAATCACACCATATTGTTTCAGAAACAATGAAGTAAATTGAAAATCTAGTTATAGATATAAAAAAAATACATGATGGTCATGGCTGGAAAGCCTTCAGACATAGCAGCAAGACCATAAAGGAATATTTACAAGCCTTCTCCTGAAGCCGCTAGAAATAGCAGTTAAATCCATCTTAAAGAAAGGATGTTTTGGATAATATAGTCCTACATTGGATATTACTGAAAAATGATGGGCTATTCACAGAGAGGACACTTTTGGCCATAAATCTGCTTAATTGGAGCAGACATGCCATTAAACAACAATAACAACAACAATCATTAACCAGCACTCTATCAGTTATATTGATGAGTGTTCCAATCAATGGAACAGCCTGCTCGTGAAATTAACATGCAAGTGGCTAATCACTCCACAAACACACACACCCTTAACATAGTTCTCAGGGGGATTCAACATGACGCAGACTGTGACAAGGCTGGCCCTTTGAATTACAGATGCAACTCATTTTTGCTAGCTGAGTGGACTGGAACAACACGAAATAAAATGTCTTGCTCAAGGACACAACATGCCACTTGAAATCAAACTCATGACCTTATGATGATGATCATCATCATCGTCGTTTAACGTCCGCTTTCCATGCTAGCATGGGTTGGACGATTTGACTGAGGACTGGTGAAACCAGATGGCTACACCAGGCTCCAATCTGATTTGGCAGAGTTTCTACAGTTGGATGCCCTTCCTAACGCCAACCACTCAGAGAGTGTAGTGGGTGCTTTTACGTGCCACCGGCACGAAGGCCAGTCAGGCGGTACTGGCAACGGCCACGCTCAAAATGGTGTATTTTATGTGCCACCCGCACAAGAGCCAGTCCAGGGGCACTGGCAACAATCTCGCTCGAAAGTCCTTACACATGCCGCGGGCACAAGTGCCAGAAAGGCAACGCTGGGCACAGGTGCCATCACAATTTCGCTTTCGCTTGCCCCAATAAGTCTTCGCAAGCTGAGTTTCGTGTCCAATGAGGGAGATGACGTTGGCATGGGTGCCAGACATCAAATTCAACTCGATTTCGATTTCACTTGCCTCAACAGGTCTTCGCAAGTGGAGTTTAGTGTCCAATTTAACTCGATTTCGATTTCACTTGCCTCAAAAGGTCTTTGCAAGTGGAGTTTAGTGTCCAATGAAGGAAGGAAGGTACGCATAAGTGGACTGGCTGAGGCCTTAGATTTAGGTCTCACTTGGCTTGCCAGGTCTTCTCATGCACAGCATATTTCCAATTAATCATGAGCTGAATATCCTAACCACTAAGCCATGTGCCTTCACAACAGTAACAATAACAGCAAAATAACAGAAACAGTACCACTATCAATAACAACAACTGCAGTAAAAACAGTAGCATCAGCAACAACAACTACACCAGTAACATCAGCGGCAGTAACAACTGGAGCACCAATAGCAGAAGTAACAATGATAATAGTAAAAATAGAAACAGTAATAGCACCACCACCAGCAAAAGCAGCTACAACATAGCTCTAGCAACAGCCACAACAGTAGCTCAAGCTACAACAACAACTCCAGTAGCAACAACAACACTAACAACAGTAGTACCAACAACCATAAGAACTCCAACTACAACAACAACACTAACAACAACAGCAACAACAACAACAACAACAACAACAACATTAACATTTCCGGTAGTATTCTGCTGCTTTCCCATTGTGATTACTGGAATGTTTTCTTAAGATTTTAGACTTAAATACATGGCTACTGCGTTGAAAACAGTTTTATGTTGAAGGTGCTTAGTTGCTTGTTTGAACAGGGTGAATGACTACATAGAATCTCTCTCCACTGACATCCACTGCATGGCTTTACTGTACAAGATAATTCCAGAACAGTCTAGAGCATGGCAACATACCCAGGATGCCAAACCTATGATCCATTCCCTAAGTCAAACATCTTTATGCAATCAGTCTTCTCAAACAAAATTTGAAAGGATTATTCAATAATAGCTGCTTCAGTAGCAAGGAAATTCTGATGAAGATGATGATGATGATGATTGCTTTTTTCTGGTTCAAGATGATACATTGTGGGATTACATAAAAGAGCATGTAAAAATGAGAATAACAGTACCAAAAAAATTCTAAACATAATTCTTGAAAAGTGGGGAGACCTCCAAGGGCTACTTATAGAAGTCCCACCAAGTTATGGTCACTCTGACCTTCAAGGCAAGTGCCCTTTCCTTGTTCTTCTCCTTCAATCTACAGATGTATGCCAAAAGCAGGCCTATTCAATCAAACAATACTGGCTATTATCATCCACTTTTCAACAAATTTGCTGGGAAATAGTACCTCCTTCTCTGCCTTTACTTTTTTTTTTTTTTTCAGGTAAGACTTGAGAAAGTTGATAAAGGCCTAGCCAAATGGGAAAGTGTCTGTCTTCAGCCTCTTTCAGTCTGGGTCTTTGCTAAAGCCACCAAACAGATAGGGATTGCCTGTCCTTCCCAGCCAAAGCAAGGTGAAGGGATGAAGCTCACAATGAAGTCAGCCGATAGCAGGATATGTCCTACATGTGGCAGTAAGTATTCAACATAATTTTACAAGGTAGCAAAATCTGGGCACTGGACCAGATGTGCAGAACAAAGTTGTCACTTTGCACACATCTTCTATAAGTATTTTCATGCTTGTAAAATTTATCTCAAAGTGGCAATGTTCCCTGGTATCACTGTCAAGTCAGAACTTATCTTGAACTTAGCCATGGGCCTCAGCCTGGAAGTCCTCTGCAACAGACTAACAAGTTGCTTTTTGTCAATGACCTGAATTTCTTCAAGAATTTCATTGCTTTTACCTGCCATCATCCCTCTGTAGAATGCCAACATGGATCATCCATTAACCACATTGCTCAACTGGTAGAGGGTTGTGAGCACTTGATGACATTCCAGATTCCAAATGTTTAGCTCTCAGCTAACACCTTGGCCAAAATCTTAAAATTTACATCTAGCAAAGTTATAGGTCAAAATTTAATATGACCTCCCTTGTTTGGGTCCTTTCTTAGCAGTACCACCACTCTTCAACTCATAGAACTAAGGGTTCTCCTATTCTGCTGCTAATTCTGGTAGGTATCTGCCAAGAAATCTGCCAAGATATGTACCAAGAAGTCTTGTCCAGCATACTGACAATTCTGCCAGCTCACTGCCTTAACAACAACAATAATAATGGCTTATAATTTAAGCACCCAGCCAGTAATTTCAAAAGCGACTAAGTTGATACCATCATTCCAAGTACTTGGTTGGTACATTATTTTATTAACTCCAAAAGAATGAAAGGAAAACTTGACCCTGGTGGGGTTTGAATTCAGAGTGTAAAGAGCCAGAATAGATACGGCAAAATATTTTTCACAACACTCTAATGATTCTGCCAGCTAACTCATTTTATTATAATCCTTTCTATTATAAGCCTGAACTTTCTAAATAGGCCTCTATTTCTAAATAGGCCTCTTTCTAAATAGGCCTCTATTACAGGCCTGAAATTTGTGGAGATGGGAACAGCTGATTAGATCAACTGGTACTTATTTCATTGACCACAAAAGGATGAAAGGCAATGTCAATCTCTGTGGAATTTGAACTCAAACTGCCAAGCATTGTGCCCAGTATGCTGACGATTCTACCAGCACACCGCCTTCACCACCTTCATGATAATGATAATTTTTTCCTATTATAGTACAAGCTAGCAGTTTCATTTTTGGTGTGGAGTTAGCTGATTATATCAACACCTATACTTGACTATTACTTTATTTATCAACCCTAAAAGAATGAAAGGTAAAATTGACCTTGGTGCCTAAAGAGCTGAAAGAAATGCTGCTAAAAATTTTGTCCAATATGCTCGCAATTCTACCTGCTCATTGCCTTTCATAATAGTAATAATAATCCTTTCTATTATAAGCACAAGGACTGAAATTTTTCAGGAGGGGGCTTGTGAATTATGTTGACCCAAGTATTCGATTGGTACTTATTTCATTGACTCCATAAGGATGAAAGGCAAAGCCTATCTTGGTGGAATTTGAACTCAGAATGTAAAGATGGACAAAATGCTACTAACCATCTTGTCCATTGTTCTAACAATTCTGCCAGCTTGTCGCCTTAACAACAACAACAACAACAACAACAACAATAATAATATCATCTTAAGATCACACTATCATCTTATCATCAAATTACATTTAAAATAAACTTTAATTTTCTTATGTTTTGACAGACACTCTCTAGAACAATACTCTGTGCAAAACCAAAAATATGGTACCCTAGTTGTAATACCAACTTGAACTTCTAACTTGTTGCCTCTTGAGATCTCTGGATGAGGCTTGGAGACAACTTGTACAAATACAAAGCAAAAGCCAAACATATCATAATAATAATAATAATAATAATAATAATAATAATAATAATAATAATAATAATAATAATAATAATAATAAACTTAGGTACAAGGCCAGCAATTTCAGGGCAGTGGATTAGTCAATTACAGAGACTCCAGTGTTCGACTGGTACTTATTTTATCGCCTTCAAAAGGATGAAAGACAAAGTCAACCTTGGAAGAATTTGAACACAGAACGTAAAGACCGACGAAATGCCGTTAAGCACTTTGCTCAGTGCGTTAATGATTCTCCCAGCTTGTCACCTTAATAATATTAATAATAGTTAATAAATGGATCACTGCCAGTTTCAATGATAGGTAATCAGTAGTCCAATCAACTGAACTATCTGCTCATTGAATTAGCCTGTAAGCATCTGAGTTTTCCACAGACATGTTTAACCTCAATGTAATGTTCAAGCAGGATTAACACGCACATTGCTTGCCTAACAAGGCTGAACCTTTGAATTACAAGTAGAATCTATATGATAGGCTTCCACACAGTTTTTGTCTTCTCACTTTTTTTCACAAGGCTAGGATTGATCTGAGTATACAGTAAAAAATACTTGCCCAAGATACCATGCAGTGAGATTGAACCTACAACCATATGATTGGGAACCAAACTTCTTAACCATTCAGTCATACTAACTCCACTTCTTCCCTTGCTGTTTTTTTTTTTTTTTTTCCTTTTTGCATAAAGAAACATGAAAAGAAAGAGAACTAATGATCTGAGCTGAATGCTAGCAGCAGAAGAATTTCTGATAAAGACACCTAAGGACCAGGTAGCAATATTAAACTAGATGATGTGTTAGGGGTTACTATTGAATACTAACAGACTTTTAAGATATCCCTGTGCATTATCCCTTCTGGCATGTAAACACTATCCTTCAAATATCAGTACAATTCCTACTTCATAATTAAAGTGATTAGCACTTAGATTGGGGAATCAACTGAAGCACAGTAAGTAACTGAATTGTTCCTCAGTACATCACTAGTACTTGTTATACCCATTATTAGTTTTAATCAGTAAAACACCCCAATTTCTGAACTAGAGTGAGAGGAAGATCATAACATAAGCTTATACATTGTTTTATACAATAAATCTCAAGTGTTTAAGTGATACAATACTATTCTTATGTAATCAAATATGGTGTAATCAATATAGTGTAATCAATATGATGTAATCAATATGATGTAATCAATATGATGTAATCAATATGGTAAGAATAAAACCTCAACAAACCAAATCTTTGGCTTGATTTTGATTCCCATTTTAAATATCCCATTTGACTAATATTGTAAATCTATAACTTTAGCCATCATCTCTTCAAGACTGTCTTGCTCTTGTCACACTTTATAATGTCAAACTCTTAAGTGGTGCTCTAATAACCTAATAAGAGTTGCTGGATTTTTTTTTTTTTCTCACGCTATATTTACAAATAGTGCAAAGTACATGATATAAATATAAATAATGACTTAGATTCTTATGCTAAAAGTATTTCATTAGCTATGATGCATTTAGATCTGAGAAATGTAAGAAACCAAAACAGATACTGTAAATATTTTGTCTGGTGTTCATATTATCTCTAAAAAACCCCAAAACCACACGATAAATAAAAATGAGAAAATAAAATTGAAAAATGGTAACTCAAAAGCAAAAATGAAAAAGGAAAAAAAACCCTTCAAAATAAAATAAATCATTAAACAGGATACAGTTCTTGAATGTTCTCTAGTCAAATATAAAATAAACCTTATCTTAAATCTGTATTTATAAACTTCTCATGTTGACCTACTTCTTTCTTTTTTGTTTTGTTTTATATCTTTTCTGAAGAGTGAAACCTGTTGTCAAAAACAAGATGTCAGACCAATATGGTAATGGAAAATTGGTTCCAGTTCTTTAAGAATTTCTCTTTTATTAGTGGGTAATTCTTTCCTAACTTCTTTAGTGATTCTTCTCAAACACAACAATCATTAGTTGCTTATTGATACTTTATTGATACTTTATGGAAGAAGAGTCAAACTTATGTAAAGAAGTTAATTATGTTACTGTGGGTTTGATAAATGCACAAATTTTAAAGTATTTAAATGAATTATTTTTATACCATCATACACATACATATACATACTCATACATACACAGGTGGTTTATTCTTCAATCCACATGTATATACATATACATAATCACATATACACATAATTGTTTATTCCTCTTTTACACTAATCCACAAATATGAACATACTCTCACACATATACATCATGATGGCTTCTCTTTGACACCAGCCCACACATAGAACACATACATACTCGCACACACACGCACGCGCGCACACACACACACACACACACACATGCACGCACACACACATGCACACACACACACACACACAGACACACACACACACACTTTTTCTCTAGTCAGAGCAGATACACAAACCATTGTTCACAGTGAATTATTTTCTGATATTTCCTTTGTTTTAAACATTTGTGTGTGTATGCGTGCATGCGTGCATGCGTGTGTGTGTGTGTGTGTGTGCATGTGTGTGTGTTTGTGCACACATGTATGTGTGTGTGTACGCATGTGTGTGTTTATGCACACATGTATGTGTGTGTGTGGTTTATAAAATTACAAGTTGACATAGGGGAGGTGGAGCAGAAGATATATTAGACAGAAGATGTATTAAACTCAGCGAACCACAATATTTGGTTTTGTCAGTATACTTTCCGAGTTAAAATCCCATTAGAATAGAACTGATTTTTATCTTCATCTCTAAGAGATCAATAAAATAAATAACAGTAATATTCTAAGACTTAGCCAAGTATCCTTTCCCTTTCAAAAGTTTCTCTTGTAACCTCATCAACAGAAACTGTTGGACCTTTAGCTACTTTCAGCTGCACTCATGGGACTATATGTACAGTGAAAGCCCATCTTTGACTCTGTTAAGAAAACTACATGAAACATATGCCTGGATTGCTCCCACAGCTGTTGAGGCATGTCTTGATCTGCATGGTCATGGTTCAAATCAATGCTTATAATATGCACCAGTTCTGTTACAAACTATGAGAGCCTGATAGAACATGTTTATATTTCAAACTATGGGAGCCTGGTAGAGCATATGTATTTATCTCTATGACTTCCTGTTGCTAGATGGGTATCCAAAGATTTGACATTCCATTTCTATGCTTCAGGTTATCTCTGACTTTAAAATGGAGCAGAGACCAATCAGCTAAATGTAGGTCATTGATATTTTATCCAGATATGTTCTAAACTCACCCACACACACTCCACATTTTAGCTGTGGCCATGGTGGCTTTTGAATCAACTTGGTATTTAAAATAATTATATACACTGCAAAATAAAAGTTTAAACATCCAACCAGCATGTACACTGTGAAATACTGTTGGGAAATATCAATAAGGCATCGGACAAATGTCCCAACCTAACTTTAAACAAAAGCACTATTCTTTGGACTAAATTCAAAACAGAATGTCAATTTTTTTAATTGAGAAAATGAAATAATTGAAATCAGGTCAAAACTAAATTGATTAAAAAAAAACAAAACAGAAAGTAAAAAAAGACAGAACAAAAACAAAGGCAAAAAAAAAAAATTTAAATAGAAGACATTTTACAAATTCATTATCATGTTTAAGAACCTGATGCTTTAAGAATTTATCATTTGACAATTTCAAATACCAAGCATTAAATACAGAGTGAATAACTGAAATACTGCATTTCTCACGTTTAATGTTTTGGTCGTCTTTGACCCAACTAATGCTTGCATTGACATTTGTGAGTGAGCTAGGAACTGTGTATTCTTGCTTTTGTGTCACTTTATTTCACAGTGGTTTGACCTCATTTGAGTGGAAATGACATAACAAAGGCTATTTAACAGTGAGGGGCAAGTGTAAGCTATTTAAGAGATAAATGTGAGTGGTGACTGTCTCTTTACTTCTCTCTTCAGTCATTACAGGAAGCTAACTTTGGTGTTAAAAAGATACACATTAGATAAAACACAGTTAACATCACACAAGGGAGAAGTTATTGTTGTACGTGATCAGTGAGGAAGGAAACAAAACAAAAAATAAAAGTCGAAATATTCCCATTTATACAAAAAAAAAATTAAAAACACAAAAGAAGAAACAACCCAGATTGGCTGTTTTATTTTATTTTACTGATTCATGAACAATATATATCAGGAGACTTAGTTTTATATTGTTTTTATTCTTTCTATTTTTCTATTTTATTCTGAATTATTACTTCCCATTTTTCTCTCAATCAAACATAAATTTCAAAGTAAATTTAAATTTTTATTTTTTTATATATAGATTTATAATCTATAGAGTAACAAAAAACAAAATTAGAGAAAAAATAGTTGATAAAACAATGAAATAAATGTAATTTTATCAAAATATGATTAACATATAAATCTAAACAAAACAAAAAAAGAAAGTTTGATGTGCAGCAACTCAACAGATAGAAAAATATTTTTATCAGCTTTATCTCAGGTTGGTGATCTGAGTTGACACTATGATTTATTTGCAAATGGTTTGATTAAGAAAGAGGAAACCAGTGGAACTCAAATGTAAATATTCTACACTCCTAATATGGCATCCTGCAATTGACCAAGATAACAAAATCTTAACACATCAGCTGTAGGGTCAATGATTCAAGAGTCAACAGGTTACATTTCATCACCGGTATATTAAGTCATAATCGTCACTTCTATGTTCACTTTTCCATACTTATGTGGCACAGACAGAATTTATTGAGGTAGATTTTCGATGGATGGATGATTTTCCTGTCACCAACCATCACAATGTTTTCAAGCAAAATAATATTTCCTCATGACAAGACATATTTTCCATTGAAGAGTGGAAATTTATAAAATTTGTATGATGATCATACTTGTTTGCAACAATCACATATCAAGACAAGGTAACATGCACACACCTACTCTGTCTGTCTGTCTTTTTCTTTCCCTCTCTCACACCTCTCTCTCTCCCTCACACACGCATGTATGTACGCACACACAAACTCACACACACATACACACATACTACACACATTCTATTTTTTAGCTTCTGTCTACCAAATCTACTTACAAGGCTTCGGTGAGCTTGGAGCAATAGAAGACACTTACCTAAAATGCCACACTGTCGAACTGAACCTGGAACCACATAGTTGGAAAGTACACACCTTAACCACAAAGCCATGCTTGTACCTATAGCCATGCTTGGGCATTAATAATGAAACAATTTAGATCTATCTGACTCAGGGACATAAAACTATGTAACTGCATGTATTATGTCTATAATTATCACAGTCTATGCATGTATTAACACCAGATTTACTACATTTCACCCATTGAGAAATATATTTCCCAAAAATTAAGTCCAGTTGCTGAACTTTGTTCATCTAACTGAATATGAAATGAAGATATATGAGAGAAACAATTCAGTACAGTAAACAATAGTTGGTTAAACCTTCATATATTCACTTTCATTGCTGGATGTTATATTTCTTCCTCTTGAATTCAATAGAGCCAATCCTTCACTGCTAGAGACTAGGAAAAGTTGAGCAATGGCCTCTATTTCTCATACGTATGAAATAAATATGCCATTGAACAAAATTCCAATGTTGACTAATAATACCAAAAGAAATAGAAGTGGGTGGAAAGGCCACAAATTCATACGGGTTGGGTATGGTTGACTTTATATTAATACTCATTATAACAGTTGGACTTATTTGTATTTGAATTTGTAAACATCTAAAGTTCATTCACAGGCTTGTTGTTTGTTGATGAGGTTCTCCTTTTTAATCTTTCATTTTACTTTCTTTTTACTTGTTTCAGTCATTTGACT